>NC_133328.1:22088145-22229646 GCF_042186555.1 Aquarana catesbeiana
TTATTATTATTATTATACAGGATTTATATAGCAGCAACAGTTTGTGCAGCGCTTAACAAAACAAAGGCAGACATTACAGTTACATTACAATTTGGTACAAGTGGAATCAGAGGGCCCTGCTCGTTAGAGCTTACAATCTAAAAATGAATACAGTCCTCCTGTACTCGTATAACTAATCGGGAGCTGCAGCTTTGTGCTGATTGTGCCGCGTCTCAGGCTCGCCTCTCCACATAGCTCAAGGACGTCCCTGATAATTGCACCGGCAGGAGCTGGCCAGCGCAGCCCAAACAAAGCAAGCCACTGAACCGGAGGCTAAATCGATCTCCTTCTTCCTGCCATTGTCATGTCAGACCTCCCAGGGCCACACTGACTATTTTTTTTTTTTTTTTTTCCATTTATTTCTTGCTCTGTGTAACTTGCACCCCTGTATTGTAAAAAGAACAGCATCGCTGTGCACTTTTTTGGCTGCGAGCAAATCTCAGCAAGCCTGCCGATGGCCCTCCCACCATCACTTCCCCTCCGCTGAAGTTGACACCTGAATGGATGCCAAGCCCCCCCCTGACTATATAAAGCCCAGGCATCTCCAGGCAAGTTCACAATCCCAAAAAGGCAGGAAGGCGAAAACCATTCAGATCCAGGCACCAGGCAACCATGCTCATCTCTCCCCTCCAACGCTGCCTCTTCTACCTCTCCTGCATCTTCTTTAAAAGCTGCTTGTCCTTCAAGAACGACGGCACGGAGATCCTCTACCCCCATGTGGATAAACATCTGCTGACCGCCGCCAACAGCAGCTCCATCAACCAAGCCCGCAACGGGGGCAGACACCCGCTCAACTCGCCCGTGGACAAAACGAGTGAGTATCCCTTTAATTGCTTCGAATATTACCAATTGGGAGTTTGAAGGTGCAGACCATCAATGAAAAAATTGATATTACAAAAGTACATCATTTTTTTTATTAAGCAAATATAATTTAAAAAAAGAGAGAAGCGATTTCCTATTAAAAAGAGCACAATAAAGCTCAGTGGTCACTATACAAAAAGAAGGGTCGCCTCTACATGTTTCACCACAATCGTGGCTTCTTCTGCAGCTTTTGTAGGACCTTAGTACATTTTAGCACTAAAAACCCCTTTAATTATATTCCGTGACGCGGTTTTCGAGGGTTATGCGATGCCACCGATTGGTGACGCGGTTTTTTGGGGGTTATGCGATGCCACCGATTGGCAAAGTGCTGTTCGCTTTTTTCAATGGCCATTCAACTGGTTTGTAACAAAATATAAAAACATAGAAAAGTGATTTGCAGTAAATGACCGAGTAGTCCATCGAGTCTACTAATTTTTTATTTATTTATTTATTTTTTAGGGGGGGGGGGGGTTTCATTAACTTTTTTTTTAGTTGAATTTCCAGGAATATATTGCCACCAAGCTGGTGTATTTTTATTGATGTAAAAAAGAAAACAGGCAGAGCTACACCCAATCAACAGCAAGAAACAAAAATAAATTCAGTTAAATGGGGTTGATTTACTAAAACTCGAGAGTGCAAAATCTGGTGCAGCTGTGCATGTTAGCCAATCAGCTTTTAACTTCAGCTTGTTCAGTTAAGCATTGACAATAAAACCTGGAAGCTGATTGGTTTCTATGCAGAGCTGCAGCAGATTTTGCACTCTCCGGTTTTAGTAAATCAACCCCTTAAAGTGACAAAGATGTGTAATTATATGCACCCGGGGAAATACTCAATAATTTTTTTTGCAACGGGGAATGCTGCTGTCTAATGATGTGTAAGGACACCTAAACATGAAAGTGAAAACAGACAGCGCTGCATCCAAAACGTCAAAAATAAATACAATTGAATTGAAGTGACGCTGATTTTTATCAGCAGCTACCCTCAACACACAGATATCTGCTAAAATATATGGTGTGAACAAGGAAGCATTAATTAAATAAAAGAAATATAAAACCACAGATGAGTGATGGCAGAAAAAGATCAAGTGGTCCATCAAGTCTGTTCTTTTTATATATATTTTTGTTTGAATTTAACAAATTGGGGTTATTTATTTGTTTATAGTCTCCTTTTTTCTTTTTTTTTCACCTATTATTTTAAACATAGACCTATCTTTATCTCAAGCATGTTTAAATTCTCTTCCTGTTGATTGGCCCACTGCCTCTGCTGGAAGTCTGTTCCAAACATTGACTACTCTTTTCGTACAATAATACTTTCCTTGTGAACTTTTTTCCTGGTCATATCTGTGTTCTTGATCTTGGCTTCATATTGAAAATCCTGTCCTCCTGAACCTTTTCCACACCCTCAATGTATTAAAAGGTTTCAGTCTTTCTCTTCTTTCCTTGAGAAGCTGAATATAGCAAGCTTTACTAGTTTCTCCTGATACGTCTCTCAGACCTTTCACCATATTGGTACCGATCTCTGGACTCTTGGTAGACCTTATCTTCATAATGAAAATTCTGTCCTCCTGAATCTCATCCATATCCTCCATATAATAAAAGATTTGTCTTTCTCTTCTTTCCTCAAAGCTGAACATACTAAGTTCTTCCAGTTTCTCCTGATATGTTTTATCGCCAAGACCTTTCACCATTTTTTGGTGCCAATCTCTGGACTCTTGGTAGTTGGTAGACCTTAGCTTAATGCTGAAAATTCTGTCCTCCTGAACCTTATCCACACCCTCAATGTTTTAAAAGGTTTCAGTCCCTCTCGTCTTCCCTCAAAGCTGAACATACTAAGTTCTTCCAGTTTCTCCTGATATGTTTTATCTCTCAAACCTTTTATGATTCTTGGTGCCAACCTCTGGACTCTTAAGCTGGCTACACACTATACAATTGTTTTGTCCCATTGCCTTTAGATATACCTTCAGCTATGTAGTGCAAGGGTCCGCCTGGTTGCATACAATTTGAAAGTGTCTAGGTTTAACCTCATCTTATATGGTTTTGGTAAATCTAAAGGAAAATTGTATATTGTGTAGCCAGTTTCAGTAGACCTTAGCTTCATACTGAAAATTCTGTCCTTCTGAACCTTATCCACACCCTCATTGTATTAAAATGTGTCAGTCTTTTGCTTCTTTCATTGAAGATGAACATACTAAGTATTTATAGTTTCTCCCGATATGTTTTATTGTTCAGACCTTTCTCGTTTTTTTGGTGAAAGGTCTCTGGACTCTTGGTAGACCTTAGCTTCATGCTGAAAATTCTGTCCTCCTGAACCTTATCCACACCCTCAAAGTATTAAATGGTTTCACACTTTCTCTTCTTTCCTTAAAGTTAAACATACCATGTTCTTCTAGTTTCTCCTCTCCTGTTTTATCTCTCAGACCTTTCACCATTTTTGGTGGACTCTTGGTAGACCTTCAGAACACTATTCCTAAAATATGGCACTTTCGTCAAATTCCCAGGGACTTTTTGCCACCAAACCTGTGTATTTAGCAACAAAGTGCCTTGGTAGACATTTTGAACAATATATTTCAGTTTATTCTAAGAATGTTTGCATTTATTGTTGACTCACTACCCCTCAGATAAGTTCCCACTGACACCATTGATTTTTTTTTAGCTATCTTTAAGGGGGGATTCTTCCTAATGACCTCAAATTTAAGGAGCATTCTACCCACTGGTCATCACACTAATGTATCATGACTTGTAAATATAGTCATATTTAAGAAGGGTTCACTGAGTCCGGGAAGTTATTTCAAGGGTTCCTCTGTGTTGAAAAGGTTGAGAAAGGCTGTTATAGATAATCCCTTAGAGTAACATTTTTGGTGCTGATCTCTGGACTCTTAGTAGACTTTCAGGACACAGTATTTCAAAAATGTGACACTTTAGTGGAATTCCCAAGGATGTTTTGCCTTCAAGCCTGGCATTTATCAACATAATGCCTTAGTAGACCTTGAAGTCTCTATATTTCAGCATAGACCTATGCTTATTCGCAAAATGTTATATTCACTGGCTCACTACCTCTGCTGGAAGTCTGTTCCAAGTATCAACTACTCCTTCTGTAAATCAAACTTTTTAACTTCCCTCCTGCTAGTCTGAGGCCATGCTCCTCTGCTCTTGGTCTTAGTTTTACATTAAAAAAATAATGCCCTCCTGAACCTTAATCTCACCCTAGACATATGTAAAGTTTCTATTTTTCCTCGAGGCTGGACATATTGAGCTCCTCCGGGTTTCTCTTGATGTTTTATCCCTCAGACCTTTCACCATGGCAGGGTTTTATCATTTAGACCTTTCCCCATGGCAGGGTTTTATCCTTTAGACCTTTCACCATTTCAGGGTTTTATCCTTCAGACTTTTCACAATTTCAGGGTTTTATCCTTCAGACTTTTCACAATTTCAGGGTTTTACCTTCAGACTTTTCACCATTCCAAGGTTTTTTCCTTCAGATCTTTTACTATTCCATGGTTTTATTCCTCAAACCTTTCACCATTTGTGATGCCAGTCTCTGGACTCTCTCTCACTCTTGGTAGTCCTTTAGGACACCGTGTTTCCAAAATTTAATACTTTAGTCGAAATCCCAGAAATGTTTTGTCACCAAGCCTTGGTGTTTATAAACACGTTTCATAAATATGACACTTTGTTAAAATTCCCAGGAATGTTTTGCCCACCGAGACCATGTATTTATCAACATTGTGCCTTGATAGAGCTTTAGGACATTTATATTTTAAAAATATGAAATTTTTTTTCTAAAATAATCCTGATAACGTTTGGCTCATCAACAAATTTCAGAGTGTTCATAGATGGTACACTTTCCGAAAAAGGGAGATTGATAGAAAAACTGGTCAATTTTGAAATTCAGGGGCATTGCCAGGGACAGATCCTCAGAACCTGGAGAACGGGGATAGTTGGTAGGGTGTGCGTGTCTTTTCTGAATGGGCTCGCTGCCTAGAAGTAAGATGTGACTGCTGGTGCCAAAAGTCTTACAGGGCTGGTATGCGAGATTAATGATACTTGTCAAGTGGAGGAATAGAGTCGATCAAACTTAAAAAATTAGGGTCTTTCTATGCATTTTGTCTGTGTATGATCAGCTGTATTCGGAAAACATTGAACCACTGACATTCGTTTCTGCTGCAGAAGAGCTTGCAATCTAATCCCTGCACTCTACCGTAATTATACATAAAAAGGGCAATTACCTGACAGCTAGCCTGTTACATAAATTCAAACGAATAGCTCTAGACATGCACTACATGGAACTCCTCCACAGTAACGCATGACTACCAACCACTGAGAATGCCTGGGCTTGGTGGAGTTTGCATTGCCCACTGCTGTAACATGTAGGTCAGCTATGTGATTTCTTATAGTGTAAGGCCCTCGTGCCCAACCTGCCCCCAGGGGCCACATGCGGCCCTTTAGTACCCCCCCCCTGAAGTCTCTGGTAATCTCCTGTCCTATGTTGAATATTATGTGTGCTGCTGAGGGCCACAGCTGAGATCGCCTACACATATGCTTTCTGATGGCAGAGTCGGAACACTGGGGGAAGGGAGACTGAGAAAATGCTTCCTCTTGCCTGCAGCAGACTGATGACATCATCTGAGCCTAGGCAAAGTCACTGACTGGAGCTCAAGGAGATAATAAAATGTGGAGCTGTTTCTGGAAAACAATATTGTTGCTGTATATTGCGGCACGTCTGGACTTTCTTCATGGAGACAGGGCTCTTTTTAATAGCATCATGGGCCCCTGGGCAAAGTAGTTCACTGGGGCCCGATCCCTGCAAGGAGTTCTCTCCTATTACACACAAGCAGCAGCAGTAGTAAGATGTTCCTTCTTGGGGGTTCTTCCTTAACCCCTGCAAGGCCTTTGAAGAGCAACAAAAACTGCAGGAGGAAAGTAGAGAGGGAAGATGTCATTCCTACTGTAGATTTAGTCCAGTGACAGGCTGCTGCTTTACCCGCAGCTCAGATTCCGGGACTCTGCCTGGGACACGGCTATCCCGGGACAGCTTAGTAAAAATCGTGACTGTCCCGGCAAATCCAGGACAGTTGACAAGTATGATGAGATGCAAGATTATCATAGGGCCTCCATGCACCTGGGGGTACCCCATGCACCTGGGGGCCCCTGGGCAGGGCCCAGTTGTGCCCATGTGTTAAGATGGCCCTACATGGAGGCTTACATGGAGTTAAAATTAACCTGTCCTGGTGGGAATTTCATTCTGTAAATGCTAGAGGCCTGGCTGTCATTCTCAACCTGTGCCAGTGACTCAAAGTACTGAGCAGCCAGGCAACTATCATTTTCAAGTAAGGAAGTGACAGCTTCCATTTTTCTCCCATGACAGGTCACCTTGGCATAATATGTGGATCGTGCATCTCTTGTCTCTTACGAGAGATTACAACAGATTTGGACATTTGGATCTTTATGGGAAAATTACAAAGACAGGTCCATCCTGAGAAAGGATTAGTGATCATATTGGAATTTTTCTGCTAAATGCCCGTTGTTTACCAGCTTGATGCAGAGAACTATGGTGCATAGTCCATGCATGCTTTAAAAAAACCATCTGCCCTGCAGCATGGGGTCCTGGGTCCAATTCCTACCAGGGACACTCACATATGAAAAGTCTGCCTTGCAGGACGGGGTCCTGGCTCCAACTCCTACCAGGACCATGTACATTTAGAAACATCTGCCGTGCTGCATGGGGCAAAGTTCTGCCTTGCAGAGCCGGGACCTGGGTGCATTTCCCAGCAGGTCCATGCACATATAAAATGTCTGCCTTGCAGCACAGGGTCCGGGGTCCACTTCCCACTAGGGGCGCTATCTGCATTGAGTATGTTTTCTTCATGCTTATAGTGACTCCATGACTTATTTTTTGGTGGGGGGGCTGGAGCTCCACTTTAACCCTGAAATAGTCGCATGAAAGTCATACCGGTATGTTTTACATGCAACAGTACAGTGCTTTGAAAAAGTAAGCATACCCCTTGAAATTTTCCACATTATGTCATGTTACAACCAAAAATGTAAATGTATTTTAGTGGGATTTTATGTGATAGACCAACACAAAGTGGCACATAATTGTGAAGTAGAAGGAAAATGATAAATGGTTTAAATTTTTTTTTACAAATTAATATGTGAAAAGTGTGGCGTGCATTTGTATTCAGCCCCCTTTACTGTGATACCCCTAACTAGTACCTAGTGGAACCAATTGCTTTCAGAAGTCACCTAATTAGTAAATAGAGTCCACCTGTGTGTAATTTAATCTCAGTATAAATACAACTGTTCTGTGAAGCCCTCAGAGGTTTGTTAGAGAGCCTTAATGAACAAACGGCATCATGAAGGCCAAAGAACACACCAGACAGGTCAGGGATTAAGTTGTGGAGAAGAGTAAAGCAGGGTTAGGTTATAAAAAAATATCCCAAGCTTTGAATATCTCACGGAGCTCTGTTCAATCCATCATCCGAAAATGCAAAGAGTATGACACAACTGCAAACCTACCAAGACATGGCCGTCCACCTAAACTGACCGGCCGGGCAAGGAGAGCATTCATCAGAGAAGAGCCAAGAGGCCCATGGTAACTCTGGAGGAGCTGCAGAGATCCACAGCTCAGGTGGGAGAATCTGTCCACAGGACAACTATTAGTCGTGTTCTCCACAAATCTGCCCTTTATGGAAGAGTGACAAGAAGAAAGACATTGTTGAAAGAAAGTCATAAGAAGTACCATTTGCAGTTTGCGAGAAGCCATGTGGGGGACACAGCAAACATGTGGAAGAAGGTGCTCTGGTCAGATGAGACCAAAATATAACTTTTTGGCCTAAAAGCAAAACGCTATATGTGGCGGAAAACTAACACTGCACATTACCCTGAAAACACCATCCCCACTGTGAAACATGGTGGTGGCAGCATCATGTGGGGATTTTTTTCTTCAGGGAAGCTGGTCAGAGCTGATGGGAGGATGGATGGAGCCAAATACAGGACAATCTTAGAAGAAAACCTGTTAGAGTCTATAAAAGACTTGAGACTGGGGAGGAGGTTCACCTTCCAGCAGGACAACGACCCTAAACATACAGCCAGTGCTACAATGGAATGGTTTAGATCAAAGCATATTCATGTGTTAGTATGGCCGAGTCAAAGTCCAGACCTAAATTCAACTGAGAATCTGTGGAAAGACTTGAAAATTGCTGTTCAGATGCTCCCCATCCAATCTGACAGAGCTTGAGCTATTTTGCAAAGAAGAATGGGTAAAAATGTCCCTCTCTAGATGTGCAAAGCTGGTAGAGACATCCCCAAAAAGACTTGCAGTTGTAATAGCAGTGAAAGGCGGTTCTACAAACTATTGACTCAGGGGGGCTGAATACAAATGTACCCCACACACTTTTCACATATTTATTTGTAAAAAAAATCTTGAAAACCATTTATTATTTTCCTTCCACTTCACAATTATGTGCCACTTTGGGGTTGATTTACTAAAGGCAAATTGACTGTGCACTTTGCAAAGTGCAGTTGCACTCTGCAAGAGCAGGTTCTTCAGAGCTTTGTAAATGAGCAAAAGCTCTGCTGACTTCCATCATCTAATCATGTGCAAGCAAAAATGCTGCTTTTTTAATTTTCCTTGCATGTGATTGGGCATTCTTTGCAAAGTGAAGCCTTACCTCATTTACTAAGCTCTGGCGCAATTGCACTTGCAGAGTGCAAAGTGCACAGTCTAGTAGCCTTTAGTAAATCAACCCCTTTGTGTTGGTCTATCACATAAAATCCCAAAAAAATACATTTACATTTTTGGTTGTAACATGAAATGTGGAAAACTTCAAAGGGTATGAATACTTTTTCAAGGCACTGTGGGTCTGACTTTGCAGAGGGACAACAAGTCACGTCCAAGTCGCACCCATCCAATGTTGCGTCAAAGTTGCGTCAAAGTTGTGCCACTTTGGAGTGGTATAAGTTTGAATGGAAACTCAATCACACCTGAGCCTTTTGTGAATATGCGATTTTGCGTGCCTTTTAGGGCTATGCACATTCATTTCGATGAGCTATGCGCAAGAAATGTGCCAAAGTAGCTCCTGTGACTTTTTAGGCGGTGAGCTTTGCGCAATTCAACCTTGCGTTTGTCAAGCGTTTTTCCATGCAGAAAAATGCGTATCTGCTTGCTGTGTTTGAGGTGCCGTTGAATGCAACATTTTTTATTTTATTTTTTTGGCGAATCTTGTACACATGCGAAAAAATGAGGTGTGATTGGGGCAGAAGGGGAAGGTGTGATTGGGGCGGAAGGGGAAAATGTGATTGGGGCAGAAGGGGAAGGTGTGATTGGGGCGGAAGGGGAAAATGTGATTGCGGCGGAAGGTAAAGGCGTGATTGGGGCGGAAGGTGGAGGCGTGATTGGGGCGGAAGGTGGAGGCGTGATTGGGGCAGAAGGTGAAGGCGTGATTGGGGCGTAAGGTGAAGGCGTGATTGGGGCGGAAGGTGAAGGCGTGATTGGGAGTAAAAGGTGAAGGTGTGATTGGGGTCGGAAGGTGGAGGCGTGATTGGGGAGGAAGGTGAAGGCGTGATTGGGGTCGGAAGGTGAAGGCATGATTGGGGTCGGAAGGTGAAGATGTGATTGGGGTTGGAAGGTGGAGGTGTGATTAGGGTAGAAAGTGAAGGTGTGATTTGGGTGGAAGGTGGAGGTGTGATTAGGGTAGAACGTGTGATTGAGGTTGGAAGGTGGAGGTGTGATTGGGGTCGGAAGGTGGAGGTGTGATTGGGGTCGGAAGGTGGAGGTGTGATTGGGGTCGGAAGGTGGAGGTGTGATTGGGGTCGGAAGGTGGAGGTGTGATTGGGGTCGGAAGGTGGAGGTGTGATTGGAGTGGAAGGTGAAGGTGTGATTAGGGTAGAAGGTGAAGGTGTGATTGGGGAGGAAGGTGGAGGTGTGATTGGGGTCGGAAGGTGGAGGTGTGATTGGGGTCGGAAGGTGGAGGTGTGATTGGGGTCAGAAGGTGGAGGTGTCATTGGGGTCGGCAGGTGGAGGTGTTACATAGTTACATAGTAGGTGAGGTTGAAAAAAGACACAAGTCCATCAAGTCCAACCAATGTGTGTGATTATGTGTCAGTTAATTGGGGTCGGAAGGTGGAGGTGTGATTGGGGTCGGAAGGTGGAGGTGTGATTGGGGTCGGAAGGTGAAGCTGTGATTGGAGTGGAAGGTGAAGGTGTGATTAGGGTAGAAGGTGAAGGTGTGATTGGGGAGGAAGGTGAAGCTGTGATTGGAGTGGAAGGTGAAGGTGTGATTAGGGTAGAAGGTGAAGGTGTGATTGGGGAGGAAGGTGGAGGTGTGATTGGGGTTGGAAGGTGCAGGTGTGATTAGGGTAGAAGGTGAAGGTGCGATTGGGGTCGGAAGGTGGAGGTGTGATTAGGGTAGAAGGTGAAGGTGCGATTGGGGTCGGAAGGTGGAGGTGTGATTAGGGTAGAAGGTGAAGCTGTGATTGGAGTGGAAGGTGAAGGTGTGATTAGGGTAGAAGGTGAAGGTGTGATTGGGGAGGAAGGTGGAGGTGTGATTGGGGTTGGAAGGTGGAGGTGTGATTAGGGTAGAAGGTGAAGGTGCGATTGGGGTCGGAAGGTGGAGGTGTGATTGGGGTCGGAAGGTGAAGCTGTGATTGGAGTGGAAGGTGAAGGTGTGATTAGGGTAGAAGGTGAAGGTGTGATTGGGGAGGAAGGTGAAGCTGTGATTGGAGTGGAAGGTGAAGGTGTGATTAGGGTAGAAGGTGAAGGTGTGATTGGGGAGGAAGGTGGAGGTGTGATTGGGGTTGGAAGGTGCAGGTGTGATTAGGGTAGAAGGTGAAGGTGCGATTGGGGTCGGAAGGTGGAGGTGTGATTAGGGTAGAAGGTGAAGGTGCGATTGGGGTCGGAAGGTGGAGGTGTGATTAGGGTAGAAGGTGAAGCTGTGATTGGAGTGGAAGGTGAAGGTGTGATTAGGGTAGAAGGTGAAGGTGTGATTGGGGTTGGAAGGTGGAGGTGTGATTAGGGTAGAAGGTGAAGGTGCGATTGGGGTCGGAAGGTGGAGGTGTGATTGGGGTCGGAAGGTGGAGGTGTGATTAGGGTAGAAGGTGAAGCTGTGATTGGAGTGGAAGGTGAAGGTGTGATTAGGGTAGAAGGTGAAGGTGTGATTGGGGAGGAAGGTGGAGGTGTGATTGGGGCGGAAGGTGGAGGTGTGATTAGGGTAGAAGGTGAAGGTGCGATTGGGGTCGGAAGGTGGAGGTGTGATTGGGGTCGGAAGGTGGAGGTGTGATTAGGGTAGAAGGTGAAGCTGTGATTGGAGTGGAAGGTGAAGGTGTGATTAGGGTAGAAGGTGGAGGTGTGATTGGGGAGGAAGGTGGAGGTGTGATTGGGGTCGGAAGGTGAAGCTGTGATTGAAGTGGAAGGTGAAGGTGTGATTAGGGTAGAAGGTGAAGGTGTGATTGGGGTCGGAAGGTGAAGGTGGGATTGGAGTGGAAGGTGGAGGTGTGATTGGGGTCGGAAGGTGAAGGTGTTCTTGGGGTGGAAGGTGGAGGTGTTATTGGGGTGGAAATTAAAGGTGTTATTGGGGCAGAAGGTGAAGGCGTGGAGGAACCATAAGTAAATATAATTTCCATGCATTGGCAAAAAAATCAGATACTTTGTATCGGTCAGATTGTTTCCTAATATTCTCCTGCCATGGAACGCCGCAGGACCTCCAGCCCCGAACTGACAAACGCCTTGTGCGCCTGTCAGTGATATATTCCGTGTATGACAGGTAACTGTACACCCTCCCCCCCTCCACTTCCCCAATTCTTCCTGTCTAATGTTACATCCCCACATAGCTGAATGGCTTCACTAAAAACGATACAAGAAGAACGCATTTTCCGATCTCCTAGTGACACTGCCACGTCCTGTCCTATACAACAACGCACAATAGAAAGATTAGCTGAACTCCCAGAGAGACCACACCTGCCCCGTGTGAAAAGGCCTGATGGCGATTGTAATAAAAGTGCCATGTAACACTTCCAGGTATTTTTTTACCTCTCACAGAGATCACAGTACTCCCCCTGACAATGCCTTCATCTGCTATTCTCTCCAGAAGGATGGTGCCATTTTTGTTCAGGCATCATCCAGGACCACCATCTACTTCCTGGACAGGGATTGTAATGCAAATCCTTGGCTGTGCTCACAAATGTCTGACACAGATCAGCCCCTGCTGCTTCCTCTCACCTTGTAACTGGCCACAAAGTTACAATGTTGCAGTCTGATCACTGGAGGAGGGGAGACTGAGGTAATGCTCCCACCTGCCTGCAGCAGACTGATGGCATCATCTAAGCCTAGACAAAGTCACGGGACAGGAGCTCAATGATGGGTTTTATCAATAAGTGGTGGAGCTTTTAATAAATTGATACCATTGCTCTATATTGTTAGATTCAGGAAGGCTTATAGGTTACTGAACAGTGGTGGCTGGTGGGTTTGTTTTTTTTGGGGGGGGGGGGGGGGGGCAACAAACAAATACATTCTTCTGGAGAGCCTGAGCTTTTGAAAAACAGCAGGCTTACTGGCCGGATCACTAGATGAAAATAGAAGAAAGAAAGACTAAAAAGAAAACGAATGCAGCCACCACATCTAAGACTTGATAAGCTGCAATATAATTAATGTTTTCTTTCTGGTTTAATAAAAAAATGCAGACAGAATGCCGGGTGACAGTGAGGATTTTACACCCATAATGTGAAATGATAGCAATAAAAGATATTGATATAGTAAAACGATTTATTAATGATGCCTATGTTGCCTAAAATGTAGGTGTCACGTGACACATTCCTGTCCCCACGTTGGGAAATCTGCCCATTCCGAGCGGCCATGACACCTCTCCCCCCTCCGCCCCATGAGCAGGCTGAGTGATCACCGGATCTCCTTCTGCCCTCACCTGTCTTTGGCTCTTGACAAATGCAAAGTATCATCCAGACACGAAATACTTTTGTTTCTGTTCCAGCGTTTTGTTTTCACTTCCTGGTGGAACGCGTCTCCAGGGCCCCCGGCACAAGCAAACACGTCCCCGTTATTAATGAAAGCATCGCCACCCTCCCCTCACCGGATCTCCAAGGTGATGTGTCTGACGGGAGGGGAGAATTCCGGGTCACGCTTGGCAGGCTGGCTGCAGCCCCGGGGCAGTTCAGTGCGCGGATCTCTGACAATTGTGAAATTTCAAGGTGCAGCCGACGTGCTGCGATTGTTAAAGCTGAACTCCAGGATAAGCAAATATTGTCTAAATCCATTCATCATGTGTATTCTTCCTTGAATCTTGGAGTACTTTGTGCATTTCTTCCAGATCTGTGCAGTAATCCAGTGTGAGACTTTCCCTCTGTGCAGGAGCTTCCTGTAATAAAGACCAATCACCGCTGCTCTCACTCCTTGTGCAGGGTGACTGGTCTTGTCCCCGCCCCCTCCTGTAGTTTTCTGCAGGCAGCCTATAGCGGGTGGAGCCTGCTGGGTCCCTCCCACCGCTCAGTGCTGCTCTCTCTCCTTGTGCAGGGTGACTGGTCTTGTCTCCGCCCCCTCCTGTAGTTCTCTGCTGGCAGCCTATAGCGGGTGGAGCCTGCTGGGTCCCTCCCACCGCTCAGTGCTGCTCTCTCTCCTTGTGCAGGGTGACTGGTCTTGTCTCCGCCCCCTCCTTTAGTTCTCTGCTGGCAGCCTATAGTGGGTGGAGCCTGCTGGGTCCCTCCCACTGCTCACTGCTGCTCTCTCTCTCCCTTTTCTTCAATAAAAAACAGTTTGGACGTAATTGAAAATCCTTGGTGTGCTGGCGAATATCTACATTATATTGTGTATGTTTCAGTATCCAGCTGGAGGTCATTACAGCAATTAGTACCTTACGAGCTCATTTCAGGAATGTGTGCAATGGGAATATGGACTGTGCACTATTCCTCCCACTGACACCAACGAAGGAGCATCACTCCTCCCACTGACACCAACGATGAGGCACTATTCTTCCCACTGACACCAAGGAAGGGGCACTATTCCTCCCACTGACACCAATGATGGGGCACTATTCCTCCCACTGACACCAATGCTGAGGCACTATTCCTCCCACTGACACCAATGATGGGGCACTATTCCTCCCACTGACACCAACAATGGGGCACTATTCCTCCCACTGACACCAACGATGGGGCACTATTCCTCCCACTGACACCAATGTAGGGGCACTATTCCTCCCACTGACACCAATGATGGAGCACTATTCCTCCCACTGACACCAATGTAGGGGCACTATTCCTCCCACTGACACCAATGATGGAGCACTATTCCTCCCACTGACACCAACAATGGAGCACTATTCCTCCCACTGACACCAATGATGGGGCACTATTCTTCCCACTGACACCAATGCTGAGGCACTATTTCTCCTACTGACACCAACGATAGGGTGCTATTCCTCCCACTGACACTAACAATGGGGCACTATTCCTCCCTCTGACACCAACAATGGGGTACTACTATTCTTCTTACTACTGACCACAGGCATGGTTTACTCCCACTGACACTGGAGCATTTTCTACTCCCACTGCCCATGGTCTGGTAATTTGTTAGGAAAGTTTGGAGACCCCTGTTCTATACTCAGACAAAAATGGCAAAATCGATAAATAAATACTCTAAAAATGTAAAAGAAAAAAAAACAGACTTGCTCTTTCTCTACCATCACTCTTCTATGTTTCCATGTATATTGATTATATAAGGTAAAAAACGAGGTCATTACTATAGCTACAGCAGAGAAGGTAGCTACTATGGGGTCCACAGGGGGCCCATAACTAAATTAGGCAGGCAGCTGGTGCACTTGGAAAACACACTTGGGGAAGAAAATTAATGTTTATAGAGTTCTAGAACGTGCAGTGTCTTTGAAGCCGTTAGTATTCCTTGGGGAACTAATTTCGAGATGTCCATGAGAGAAAAATGGGGCCTTATTACATATAATTGTGGCCCAAGATAAAAAGTAAAAAAATATAAAAAAAAAGAGAAAAGTTTCCCAGCATCCTCTAGCCCGAGGGGGGTGACAAATTTGTGGAGGTGAGGTGGAAACCAGACAAAAAGCACGCTCTCACCAGATCAGAGCGAAGATTCCAGGACGTGGCGATGAGATGTTTTGGCGTGACCCATTGTCATCAGCCGGCCGTCTCTTTCCGCGGGAGCAGGAAGCAGTCATCACTTTCATTACTATATAAAGGTCTTGTGGAATTCCGTCTCGGCCTGTTCCTCTTTTGTTTTGTCATCTAGTGAGGGTTCTCAGGTTGCCTGTAAACATAATTAAAGTCATCACCTCCAAGATCTGACTAAGCTTGGAGTTAATGGAAGCTGTCCCGACTTAACCGTGACGCTGGGTGAGCATGTAAAATGGCCTGGCTCCTTTTTTTTTTATAGTCACAGGTAGACAATTGTCATTGAAACAAATGTTCCCATTGGAAGATTTTCCTTTTCGAGTGACTTTCAGTCCTGGTAGCGATGGTCACCAGGACAAATAGAGAGGGAGCATCTTCCCAGCAGGGATGAAGAGCAATAAAAATCCGGTCTTGACTCTTCCACACTTTATCCAAAATGATAATTTTTGGATCAAGATACATTTCAATAATAATTCCACCTATTGCAAAATACAGTGATTGGTAAAAGGTGTGACAAGGTCAACTAAACTTACGTCCCGAACTTATCCATTCTTGAGCTAGCATTACTCTAGAACAGCCTTTCTCAACCTTTTCACGCCAAGGGAAACACTAAAAAATTGTCTAGGTCTCAGGGAATACCTGCTAAAATACATTTATCAGGGGTGATTGGGACATTTCCCCTTATGTGGTTAGGATGCCCCCCTTACAGTGGCTGCTCCAGTAATCAAGCTCCTCTACCGAAAAGAAGGCCAATGATCAATTTAGGTGGTGGGCCTTTGAAGGCCACATCCCACTTCAATCATTTATGGTTGTCTTAGCAGTAAGTAGTCCAGCATGCAAAACATAGCCTGTAACTCTTGGCACTGGAGCCTAAGCTAACCATAAACATTCCGTCTTAAAATCTTCCATACACTGGAAAATTTAGGTAAGGGTACATGTTTAGACACTGAACAGGCACACTTGGCCTTGTCTTGGGTTCACAGAAACGACTGTTTGAAGAATTTATTTAAGAAAAAAATATTTTTATATAAGGGGCCCAAGATCGGTGAGACGGTACTGATTAAAGATGTAGCATTGACAAGCGTTTAGGTGAAATGATCACTTCAAGAGTTAGCCCACCCAAAAACGAAAATTGTATCAAATACTTACCGTAATTTTCCTTTCCTGGTGCCAATCCATGGCAGCATACTACCACATGTATGCTGCCATGTCAGCACCAGGAAAATTATATCTTAGTTATTGATGGAGCATGATGGGTTAGGTGAGCCCCTGAATTTTTATATGTCTGGGGTACCAGGATTCAGCAAGAGCATCCTGCCATAATTCCTGACTCTGCTCCTGTCCATCTGGGATTTTGGGTGTTCCCGCTCACCTTTGTGGGTTCTAGCTCCTCTTGTTACATTCTCTACAAAATAAAAATCAACGTGGGTAGCAGGAACCACTCATAATGGTCACAGCAGGTGTGCAGATCCAGGAATAGAGTCCCTTAAGCTGGATACACATGATAAAGCTTTTGTTAGATTTCCTTTAGATTTACCTTCAACTATGTAGTGCAAGGGCCTGCCTGATTGCATACATATTGAAAGTGTTTAGGTTTGACCTCATATTATATGGTTTTGAAAAATCGAAAGAAAATTGTACAGTGTGTATCCAGCTTAAGGCCGGATCTGTCACACAGCAGGGGTCCGGTGTGTGCTGGTTCACCGTTTCAGGTCCAATTTCAGCCCGAATGTGAGTGTGTGAACCCAGCCTTAGAGACAGAAGAAGGTTAAAGCCCCATACACATATTAGATTTTTTGCAGATTTTTGTCTTCAGATTTACGAAAAGCATAATACGCTTATTATTGATAGCAAAATATACATATAAGTATTTATTAATATTCGTTTATTTTTTCTTTTTGTAGACCATAATCAAGTTGGGTGCCGGGAACTAAGGTCCACCAAGTATATATCGGATGGTCAGTGCACTAGTTTGAGGCCATTAAAGGAACTTGTTTGCGCCGGAGAGTGCCTTCCTCTTCCCATTTTACCCAACTGGATCGGAGGTGGCTACGGTCTCAAATACTGGAGCCGCAGGAGCACCCAGGAATGGCGTTGTGTCAACGACAAGACCCGGACCCAACGCATACAGCTGCAGTGCGCCGATGGCACCAGCAGAACCTACAAAGTGACAGTAGTTACTTCCTGCAAGTGCAAAAGATACACCAGGCAGCACAACGAGTCCAGCCACAACTACGAAGGCAACGTCAAACCCATCCACCCCCACCATCACGGCCACCACAGCCGGGACAAAAAAAGACTGAGCAAAATCAGCAGGCTCATCTCAAGCTAGACTTGGGCCACCATAGACTGGGCCTCCGTCCCACTAGACTGAATTGGATAATTTTCTCCAATGGAACTCTCGGGTCACTCTCTGACCGTTAAAGCTACGTTACTGATATACAGATTTTTATATACTCTAATTTCTTTTTTGAAGGACTGAGATTTTATTTTTAACAAATTGGGGGGAAAAAAAACTGCCAAAGCTTTATGGCTAAAGCTGATAACTGTGTCAAATGCGCTTCAATCAGATTTTAAGAAGTCAAATGGTCTTATTTATCAATGCAACATAAGGGTGATGTTCTAAGTGCAGTGGTACATTGATTTACTAAAACTGGAGAGTGCAAAATCTGGTGCAGCTGTGCATGGTAGCCAATCAGCTTCTAACTTCAGCTTGTTCAATTAAGCTGTGACAAAAAAAAAAACACGGAAGCTGATTGGTTTCTATGAAGAGCTACACCAGATTTTACACGCTTTTAGTAAATCAACCCCATAGCAATCAATCAGATTTTGGGCAAAGTGGCAGGTTCACTTGACAGATCACCCTGATACTATCTTCCATGTTCCTCACCTCTCCGTTTGCCTGTTGGAAGCCCTAAATTGAATGGACCTTCTCCCATCCCCTACATGTTTCGGCCTGACAACTGCCCGAGCACAGGGAAAAAAGGAGGCAAGGTTACATCATGTCTCCCCCCCCCCCCCCATACCTGAAAGTACTGGGTATTTCCGTGGGCATTACAGATAAATGGAGCTTTGGAGAGTACCTGTGGCTGGTGGGCATGCATGTCATGTCAGGTGATCCCGTCACCTTGCCTTAAATGGCAAAATCTTTCATTGGTTCAGAGCAGTCAGAACAGAAGATGACTGCTGATTGGTTACTGAGGGTACCTGCATTTTGTCAATTGTACCTTGCCTTATTAAAGGGAACCTGTCATAAAGCAAATACATATAATGCCATTGCATACCCCATTCTGAAAGCGGTAGAAGCCTAGGTCATGAAGAAGAAGGATCAACATGACAGCCAGGGAACTAGCATTTTCTTAAGCAAGTTGGCAACTAACTTATTCCTTTTTTTCCCTTTTAATAAGGGCATTGTTCTCTTTGGGGCTTAATTTAATTTAATTTGATACGGTGCAAAGTGCAATGATGTGCAGTAATCCAAAGAAGCCCGAGAGCAGCTATTGTTTTTTTCTAAAGGCAACAGTATACATACATTGATATATATATATATATATATATATATATATATATATAATCAATCTCCCCTCCTAGCACAAATTCTCTACCTCTCAAATTTTCCCTCTGAGTATAAATCCTCTCCCCCTTTCCAAATTCCCCTCTCCCAGCACAAACCCCCCCCCAATCCCCTCTCCTAACACAAATCCTGCTCAAAAGTTCCCCTACTAGCGCAAATCCTCCAATCACCCCTACTAGCACAAATCCCCTCCCCCCCCAATCCCCTTTCCTAACACAACCCCCCCCTTTAATTCACCCCTTCTAGCAAAATACCCCAAGTCCCCACCGTGCCCAGGGCAGCCACCCCTCCTGCCCACTCTTTGTCCCAGCCCAGCCAGCAACAATAGAGTCCCCCCCCCCAGAAAAAATAAATCCCTCCGAGCAACAATAGACCTCCTCAGCAACAACTGATCTCTCTAGCAACAATAGATAACTCCAAGCAACTATAGATCCCCCAAGAACAATAGCCCCCCCCCCCCCCGGCTTCAATAGATCCACCCTAGCAACAATACCTCCCAGTATCCAGCAACAATAGACCCCTCCCTCAACAGTAGATCTCTCCTATCAACAATTGACCCCCAGCAGCAATAGATCCCCAAGCAGCCAGCAGCAATAGACCCTCCAGCGCTCCTTGTCATTATATACATACTGCGTTCCCCCACGTTCCCGCTGAAAAAAAAGCCACACACACATATATATATATTCAATATTCCTGAATTAACTCATTGTCAATTTTTTAAGGTGGACCCGTCAGTGTCAGGCTAGAAGTATGACAACTGTTATTGCCGACTTATTTTTAAAGGTATCATCACTGTCATTCTCATCTTCTCTGCTTCACTATTTATTGGACTTTGTGTTTACTTAGCTTAGTAGATAAGGCAAAGCTGTGTTCATGTCAATCATCCAATCATGAGCGAGCAACAACCCTGTTTTTTTTTTTTTATTTCCCTTGCACATGGTTGGATATTTAGAGTGAAAAAAGCTTCTCATAATTTAATAAGCAAAATGAACAAACACTGCCGAGTAGTGAAGATTAAACTTTACAGCGAATGTTGTCTGAAAATGGCAGCTTCCATTCAATGGTTCTCACACAGGTATCCAGCCTCATGAACTATAGAAGGAAGGGACGCTCCATGCAATAAAATCAGCAACCCTTTCTTATTGTAAAGAAGCCAACCCCTTTAAGGAGGGGCAAAAGTGAATGAATTGCTCTTAATCTAACAAAGCACTTTTATAGAAGAGTCGCATTGTCCCCCATGCTGTTCCCTTTTAAACATTCCCTTTAAAAAAAAGTTTCAGTTGATTTTTTTTTTTCCCCAATATAAAATGTTGAGCAGTTATAAATGAAAATATAATTAAAGATATTTATTTTTCAGAATAATTATGCACCGTCTCTTGCGGCAGGCTGGATAATCAAGGCGGCCTGTGTGCTCCGGACCCTGGAGTGGTCCAAGAGCGTTCAAATGTGTATTTTCAAAGTGTACAGAACATTATATATGACTTACAGCAATTTTTTTTAAATATGTATCAAAGTATTTTCTTACCGCTTGTAATTAGATTGCGCTCCGCCTCTTGTAGATAATGTAAAATAATTATGTAGTATTTGTGGTATATTTTTATTGTGATATTATTATTAGTACAGAACATGTGTTCAGTGTTTAATAAAAATTTATATTGTGCAATCAGAATGGCGAATCTGCTTCCTCATTTCTTAATTTAAATGTGTGTGTGGTTATCTTCTAGGCCAGTGGTCTCCAAACTGCAGCCCAGGGGCTAGATGTGGCCCTTTGCTTGCCTTTATCTGGCCCTTGGGGCACTATTTTGTACACAGATACCAACAATGGGGCACAATTCCTCCCACTGACACCAACGAAGGTGTACAATTCCTCCCACTGACACCAATTAAATTGTACAATTCCTCCCATGACACCGATGAAGGTGTACAATTCCTCCCAATGACACCAATGAAGGTGAACAATTATTCCCAATGACACTGAATGAAAGGGGTACAATTTCTCCCAATGAAACCAGTGAAGATGTAGAATTCCTCCCAATGACATGAACAAAAGTGTACAATTCCTCCCAATGACACCAATGAAGGTGTACAATTATTCCCAATGACACCAATGAGGTGTACAATTCCTCCCAATGACACCAATGAAGGTGTACAATTCCTCCCAATGAAGGTGTACAATTCCTCCCAATGACACCAATGATGGTGTACAATTCTTCCCAATGACACCAATGAAGGTGAACAATTATTCCCAATGACACCAATGAAGGTGTACAATTTCTCCCAATAAAACCAATGAAAGTGTAGAATTCCTCCTAAAGACACCAACGAAGGTATTCAATTCCTCCCAATGACACCAATGAAGGTGTACAATTCCTCCCAATGACACCAATGAAGGTGTACAATTCCTCCCAATGACACCGAATGAAAGGGGTACAATTTCTCCCAATGAAGGTGTAAAATTCCTCCCAATGACACCAACAAAAGTGTACAATTCCTGCCAATGACACCAATGAAGGTGCACAATTCTTCCCAATATCACCAATGAAGGTGTACAATTCCTCCCAATGACACCAACGAAGGTATTCAATTCCTCCCAATGACACCAATGAATGTGTACAATTATTCCCAATGACACCGAATGAAAGGGGTACAATTTCTCCCAATGAAGGTGTAGAATTCCTCCCAATGACACCAACAAAAGTGTACAATTCCTGCCAATGACACCAATGAAGGTGTACAATTCCTCCCAATGACACCAACGAAGGTGTACAATTCCTCCCAATGAAACCAATGACGTTGTAGAATTCCTCCCAATATGGGATTCTTCCCTCAATGTTTTTTTTTTTTTTTTTTTTAGCAACAAAGTAATTTAGTCAAAAATAGTGTTTTTTATAAAAACCTTTTTATTTTATCAAACTTAAATTCAAATTCATTAATTTGTTTAAAATATGAGCTCTGGTTACATATTGGAGGACATATTTCATCATACACAGCGATAGTCACACAATGGATAAAAACATTACATTACAGAATGCCATCCACATTGATATCCCAACGCGTTTTGACCCATATAGTCGTGGTCTTCTTCAGGGGGGGGTTTCTTCTAAAAAGATATATCAAAACACTCAGATTTCTAACATATCACAATGTGCAAACGTCTACATACATGATATTAGTATATTTACTGCTACAAAGTAGAATTGGGAAAAAAGTGTCCTATATAACCAGAAGTTTAAAAAAAGTTCAGCGATCCAAAGGCCTCCAAGAGCTGTCCCCAATTCCTCCCAATGACACCAACGAAGGTGTACAATTCCTCCGGATGACACCAGTGAAGGTATACAATGAGGCATTATTTAGTCCCACTGATGTCGGGACCTTTCTACTCCCACTGGCCCTAGTCTGGCCCTCCTAAAGTCTGAAGGACAGTAAACTGGCCCTTTGTTTAGAAAGTTTGGAGACCCCTGTTCTAGGCTAATGATAGTCTTAAAGGGAACCAGAAATATATAATGTAGTGCAAAACCTCTTCATGATGAAGGTCAGGAGAAATTATACCTACAAACGAATGTTATTAGGCTATTTCCTCTCCAAGTTGAACATTCTTCATGGAGTGAATCAGGAAAATACCACATTTAGCCACTAGATGAAGCTGACAATTATAGTAAATCATTATTTAGTTCCTCTGACCATCAGCTCTATCTAGTGAAGCTATTTTCCTGATTCACCGCGTTCTCAATAAATAAAGAACTTTCGACTTGGAGAGAAAAAAGACATAATAACATTCAAGTTTGTCCCCTTTGATTGAATGTACATGCAGTTTCACAAGATGAAAAACTCTGCAAATATTTTGAAAATACACCGCTACATATAAAATTAAATGTAAAATCTTTTTTTAAATCCTACCTAAAACACACTGACTCTAATACTGACACTAATCTTTAGGCTAGATTCTCAGTATGAATTGCCTATGAATCGCACAGGAACACACAGGCATTTCTGTGCAATTCACATGCGATTCGGTGCGATGCAATTTGAGGCCGTTCATTTTGAATGTTTCCCGTACCGTTCTCTAGTGTGAACCAGGGCTGAATGGGCCCAAATCGCACCAATGTAGCGCATGCACTATTTTTGAAAATGCACTGCAACAGGAATGCGTAGTCGTTTTGTACCATGTGATCAGGTGCAGGCAAACCCAGCGCGTTGATGGCTTGCGTTTGGGGGTGTCGCTGACACCTGCTGCGAATCGCAAGGGCAGTGCGTTATGAATGTGGTGTGGGAAATGCGCATTGGATCGCGTTTTAGTGTGAACTGGGGCTAAAGCTAACACTGAAACTAATACTGACCCGGATTAAGCCCTGTTCTAGAAACTTTATCTTTTTATCAAGGGACTTTTCCTCTAGCAAGGACAAAAAAGAAACAATGTATCTCTTCCCCCTTAGAGCCCTTTCACACTGGTGCGGTTTGCAGGCGCTATTGCGCTAATAATAGCGCCTGCAAACCGACCCGAAAGTGCCGCTGCTTTGTATCCAGTGTGAAAGCCCCGAGGGCTTTCACACTGGAGCGATGCGCTGGCAGGACGGTAAAAAAAGTCCTGCCAGCCGCATCTTCGGAGCGGTGTGTATACCGCTCCTTTACCGCTCCTGCTCATTGAAATCAATGGGACGGCGCGGCTATACCGCCGGCAAAGCGCCTCTGCAGAGGCGCTTTGCGGTGGTATTTAACCCTTTCTCGGCCGCTAGCGGGGGGTAAAACCACCCCGCTAGCGGCCGCATACCGACGGTAAAACGCCGCTAAAAATAGCGGCGTTTTACCGCCGACGCCGCCCCCGCCCCAGTGTGAAAGGGCTCTTATAGAGGAGAAAATGATGCAGGGGAGGCCAGGGCCGTGGATAAGGGGGCACCACTTGTCCTCTGGTACGGGGCCTACACCAGCAGGGGGCCCAGGTAGCTAGGTGAATCGGATGTGGACAGGGAGGGCGATCAGCATGGTGGGGGGGGGGCAATTATTGGAACCAATTCCCTGTATGGCATTTTCTGCAGCAGCTGTAAGCTGGATTCTTCTCCTCTCCCTCCCACCGGTTTTCAGCTGCTGCAGAGAGAGCCATACAGGGGGTCAGTTCCAGTATTTGCCCCCCACCCCCACTGCTGCACGATCACCCTCCCTGTGCACCATATGTTTACCTCTCCTTCCCATCGGCACCTGCAAGGATACAATCCAGTCCGAATGGACAGTGGAGAAGGGTCCGGTAAATATGTCACGTTTACCAGCCCCTTCCGTTCCTGAATGACCACAATGAGTGATGGGTACTGATCACTCCTGTGTCCATTCATAACTGAAGCATAGTAAACTGTGTTTATTTTGGGGGAGGGGGGACCTTTCAGGTTGGATGCATGGGGCTTTGTGGTTTCTAAGAGCAGTCCTGGGGGAGGCACCTAAAACAAGTTTTTCTTTTACTTTTTATTTCGGAAAACTCTGTGAACAAACAGTGCACCATGAAACAGCACACAAAAAACAAAATAAAAAACATGCACTAGGGTACAGTAATAGTCCAATGTCCAAGGAGGAAGGACTACAAACCCTGAACCCCCCCCAAGGGTGTAAGACAAGACTCCTGATAGGGGCAAGGCACATTATGTGGGGTCCTCTAAGAACATGGTGAGGGGGGGGCTCCCCTGGAGAGAGACCCCTTGGGTTAGGAAAAGGAGCAAGCTAACAGATCCTTCTGCAGACATCAGGGTGGGCCCCCTATAACCTATACCCTCTATCTGTGCGTAGAAATAAAAGACAAGCCCCATATGCAGTGCAAGTTCCCATGATGAATGGTGGAAATGAAAAAGTACCATGTGTACACACAGCAATTTAAAAAAATTCCGGTATAAAAATTGACCCAAGCTGGCCAAAAGGCCTGCTCAGGAGGTGTGTACAAGAAAAACATAAAGTGACATGACCAAGTGCCAGCGAAAAACTCAATGGTGTACCTCTGCCCAAAGTTTTTTTTTTTTTTGGACACCCCGGAACACCACTCCCAGGGGCAGTGGCGGCCCATCCATTAGGGGCGCCGGAGCGCCGCCCCTTCTATCTACGGCCGCCACCCCCATGCTCTATCCAGGGCTGCTATTTTGACATGACACCGCCACCCCCTATTCATGCATCCGGCCCCTTTCAAGACGCCAGGAGTGAATTACAGCGGAGGGTTTTTTTTTTTTTTTTGTGAAGCACCTGATTAGAGCCATAGGCACTAATAGGCTTCATAATAGGCTGCGCCAGGAGCCCTCCCAGGTGAATATTCGCTATTGAAACACGGATCCTCAATCCAGCCAATCAGAGGCAGATCTGAGATCCGTTTTCCGATTTACCGAAAAGTGAAGAGTCCCAACTGGCCGCCGAGGAGGGGGGGAGGAAACGGAACCTGCCGCAATGCCTGTGGAGAGCAGGGGAAGGGAAAGCCGCGGCTCCCGCTGCCTCCGCCGAGATGATGAAGCCGCCATTGAAGCCCTGGAGAAGTGCTGACCACCAGACCCACCCGACTGAATGGAAAGGGGGGGGGGGGGGGGGTTACTGTTCGCCGCCCCCCCCCCCCCCAAAAAAAAAAATTACCATCAGCTGCCACTAGGGGCACATCACCAGGAGCTTCTTGCACCTCTCAGCCCCTAACCAGACAAAAGCAACCCCATTCCTACCAGAAAGGCATTAGCTCTTGGGCAAGCCATAGATGGTGAAAATTTCCTTCCTGCAACTGCAGGTTATAGGAAAGAAATTCTCCCTAATCCCTTCTGCCGAGACATTGTATTCTCCTGGAGAAGACAGTAATTATTGCTAGTGGTTATAACAGCTGCTAGTGATGATCGCAGGTAAAATCCGGCAGGCTGGTTGTACCCAAGCTGATTGATTGATCGATTAACTTGGTACATTCAGCCTGCCCACACACGGTTCGAATCTCGGCCGGTTCCTGCTGAACCAAGCGAGATTCGAACCATCTATGGCCGTACTTAGACCCCTTTCACACTGAGGCAGAATTCAGGCATTTTAGCACTAGAAATAGCGCCTGTAAAGCGCCTGAAAACTGCCCCCCATTCCTCCCCAGTGTGAAAGTCTGAGTGTCTTCACACTGGGGGGCGGTGCGCTTGGAGGACGGGAAAAAAAAGTCCTGCAAGCAGCACCTTTGGGGTTTTTTTGGGAGTGCTGTATAATGCTCTCCCAAAACGCAATGCCTATTGAAATGAATGGGCAGTGCTTCGGAAGCACCTGAAAAGCGCTTTAGAAACGTTGCAACAGTTTATAACCCCTTCTTTGCGGTTAAAAGCGCCCTGCTAGCAGGCCCCAGTGTAAAAAGGGTCTTAGGCACCATTCACACTTAGCATTTCTGTAACGCACTGCAAATGCATGTCGCGTTTGCAGTGCTATAATTTGTGATTGGCGCCCCAAATATGGGTGTGCGCAGCCTATTGAATTAGGGTGTGCATGCCTCTCTCTGCAGCCTCACATGCCTGGGACAGTGAATGAATGGGAAGTGCTCTGTGCCGAGCGGCAGCCTGTTCGTTCACAAACGGAAGCATAGTAAACCCAGTTTACTATGCTTCAGTTATGAATGAACACAGTGAGTGAGTTTGTTCACTGTGTTCATTTAGAGAAGGAAGGGGGTCAGGAAATGACATATTTACTAGACCCTTCCCCATCCTGAAACACACCCTGCAGCAGCTAGAGGGGAGGGGAGAGGAGGGAAGCCAGTAGCACTGCATGGGGGGGGGGGGCAACAAGGTGGGGGAGGCCCGGGCTGTAGGGGGCATCTGCACTGCACATAGTGATTAGGGTGTGCCCAGGCACACCTGGCACACCCCCTGCGCACGCCTATGACAATCAAATATAGGTAGCAAGCGTGCATTTGCACAAAATGCACGGTAACAAGGTTTTGGAGCTTCTTTTGGTCCTTTGTCATGCACAGGGCAGTCCATGCAAGTGAATAGCCTGCCCTATGTGCACACAAGCAGAAATGCTCCGAAAGGCGCAAAAGAAAAAAAAAAAACATGAGCGGAGATTCAGCCCAGGAGGAAAAGGTTCCCTCCCATGGTACCCACCTTATTACACCAGGAATTACTAAGCGGTGCCCCCAAATGACTACGGGAACCAGCGTTCAGTTCCTGGAAACTGATTAGAACAGAACACTTGAACTTAGCCAAGGCAGAGAAGCGATTTGATTGGATAGCACACTTATCACGTGATCAGCAGCTGGTCCTCCTAGTTATTGGTACGAGACCAGTAGCTGTTGGTGACAGCTTTCGCCATGACATTTTTTAAATTAACCACTTCAATACCGGGCACTTTCACCCCCCCTCCTGCCCAGGACAATTTTCAGCTTTCAGCGCTGTCGTACTTTGAATGACAATTGCGCGGTCATGCTACACTGTAACCAAACTAAATTTTTATAATTTTCCTCCCACATATAGAGCTTTCTTTTGGTGGTATTTGATCACCTCTGCGGTTTTTATTTTTTTGCTAAACAAACTAAAAAAAGACTGACATTTTGGAAAAAAAAAAAGTTTTTCTTAGTTTCTGTCATAAAGTTTTGTTTTCTCCTTCACTGACAGGCACTGGTGGGCACTGATGAGTTGGCACTGATAAGGTGGCACTGATGGGCACTAATGAGGAGGCACTGATATGTAGAATTGATGGGCACTGATAGGTGGCACTGATAGTCGGAACTTATGGGCACTGATAGGTGCCACTGATGGGCAATGACCGGTGGCACTGATGGACACTAATAGATGGCACTGATGGGCAGCACTGATGATGAGGTACTGACAAGTGTTATTGCTGGGCACTGATTGGTACTGTGGTGGGCTCTTATTGGCACTGTTGTGGGCACTTTGATGGGCACTGATATGCGTTTTTAATGGGGCACAGACTGGCAGCTTATGGGCACTGATTGTCAGCTAATGGGCACCTCTAAAGGGGGCTGTGCTGATAATCAATGTGCTTATCAGCACAGACACCCCCCCCCGACAGGGAGAGCCGCCAATCGTTTACCGGCACTTCCTGGTTCACGCCATGATCAGCTGTGATTGGTCACAGCTGATCACATAATAAGAAGCCTCTGTTAGAGGCTCCGTACTACGATTGGAGATGCGGTGTGTCAGACTGACACACGGCACCTCCGATCGCCATGCTGCGCACCCCGCGCCGGCATGTTATCCTGCTGGACGTCATATGAGGCCCAGTCAGGATAACAGAACCACCGCCCATCCATCAATCTGCTACAGGCCGGGCGGGAAGTGGTTAAAACATTTTAATTTTCATTACATAGCATATTTTAGACCCAGTGATGTCATCTATGCTTTCCTGGTCTCTGTACTGTTCTGAGCAATGCAGGCAGATCGTATCTGGTAGGAGGAGCCAGCAGGGTGCTGTACATAGCTTCCTGAAAACATCACAGCGCCCCCTGCCTTAGAAATCCTCTTAGAAGCCTTCAGCCCCGATGATGAAAGCAGTGAAGGAGTTATGCACCATTGTTGATGCATGCAACTCTCCGCCATATTGTTTACGAATTGATGGGGTACACTATACTATATACAAGAAAAAGATATATTTTTGGGATGTAAATTCTTTGCATGCACAATGTATTGATATAGATTTATGTTATATTCAGCAGAATAGGATACTGTATAAGTTGGTCCTGAGGAAGCTACCCAATCGCCGAAACGCGTTGCTCAACGGATGAAATAATATACACACCAACATCCTCGATATCTGGATCACGTGTATATTTGAAGGAGGTGTTTGTCTGGTGGTCCCAAGTGGTGACACGTGTATCATATTAAGACATTATTGGTTTTATTGATTTACTAAAGCATTGAGCATTATTTTTTTTTTAAATGCTGCAAATAAAAATGGTTATTTTTATAAATCTAACATTGTCTCATGTTGGTGCTGGTCAAGTCCACTACAGGACTAGATGCTGCATATTGTATATACTAACTAGATACTTGGATTTGGCATGGGTAGAGGTCTCTTTTTTTCTCTGGAGTTATGCAAATATTATAATGCATTGATGGGTAGGTGTGGAGGAACGCATGTTTCTAGGCAGGTTGCATTTACATGCAGACCACTCACCACCCACATGTGATGCTGAGCCTCCATAACTGAAAGAATTGAAAGGAGTTGTAAAGTCTCGAGGTTTTCCACCCTAATGCATTCTATACATTAAGGTGGAAAACATTCTGTGGTGCAGCTGCCCCCCCAGAGCCCCCCTTTTCCTTAACTGAACCCGATCATTCCGGCGACGAGAACGAGCCCAGCAGCTCCAGCCGTTGTCTTGGGTCCTCATTGGATAGATTGATATCAGCGGGAACCATTGGCTGCCAATCAAATTCAGTGACACGGGAGCCGGGGGGCGGGGCCGAGTCCTGCTGTCTGTGTAAATGGATGCAGTAGCAGGATTCGGGAGCGCGCCCACACGAGTGCCCCCCAGGGAAAGCGGCTCTCTGTGGGGGCACTCGATGAGGAGGAGCCAGGGGCGCCGCCGGGGGGACCCCAGGAAAGGAGGATCGGGGCCACTTTGTGCAAAACCCTCGCACAGAGCAGGTAACTATAACATGTTTGTTATTTTAGGGGGGAAAAAAAACAAAAAAACGAACCTTTACAATCACTTTGAAATCAGAAGAATGAAAGGGGTGGGCCAGCAAGGCAGGGGAGGAAAGAGCATGACATAGGCGTGTGCACAGGGTGTGCCGGGTGTGCCTGGGCACACTCTAATCATCCTGTGTGGCGTAGATTCCCCCTGTTTAGACCCCTGATATTTCACCAAAGGGAGCTCGTAAAAAAAAAAATTGTAAAAAAATAATGAGAAAAAAATAAAATGTAAAAATTAATTTTAAAAAATGATAAAAATAAAAACTACTGACACCCTCCACTGCCCTACTGACACTGTCAGTATATATAAATATATATATATATATATATATATATATATACGCACGCATATGTGTTAAATTTTGGGGTGCAAACCCTAATGTAATAGGCTGCCTAATGTAACACCCCGTGTGGCATAGATCCCCCTGTTTAGACCCCTGATATTTCACCAAAGCCCCCTAACGGAGCTGGTAAAAAAAAAAAAAAAAAATTAAAAAAATAATGAGAAAAAAATAAAATGTAAAAAATAATAAAAAATAAAATGATAAAAATAAAAACGACTGACACCCTCCACTGCACTACTGACACCAATCTCCGCCCTACTGACACTGTCAGTATATATACACAGGGCATATGTGTTTGATCTTTGGGGTGCAAACCTTAATGTAACAGGCTGTGCACACCTTTGGAGCTAGATGATGCTGGGCGTCCTCCAGCCAAAAAATGAGGCGGGGCTCTATCTGACTTGCTGCAGCTTTCTAATGCAGATTGTGAGAAGCTCGCAGTGTGCGGTGAAATCAGAGAAAGCCATTTCAGTCCAGGAGAGGAGCCGGTACGACCGTGCAAGACTGAAGGGAAGGCCGGAGTTTTGCATTATTGTACTTATTGTTATTGTTATTATTTTGTATTTATTGTTATTATTATTGTTTTGTATTATAATTTTACATCTTCACTTTTTTTTGTGCTTATACATAAAAAAGGATAAAATCTTCCAGCGAGTCATTATTCTTTTATTTACTTTACCCGGATGAATGGTGGTTTAGATTACAGCTTTAGATACATCACTCCCTGACATTCCCCGCACTCTCTGACAGATGTGTGTATTCAATTATTAAAGAAAATCTACACCAGGCCGGCAATGTGAGAGCCTGGCGGGAGGGTCACCGGATTAGGAAAATGTTGGGTTTTGTGTTTGGGGGAGTATTATGATCAATATACAATGCTGCCAGTCATCGATCGGGTCTGTCATAGCCAATAATACAACGATTAACCCCTCCAAGGCCAACATTAACCACCGGAGCCATTTTTATAATTTTTCACACAAGTTAAAATCTGCTTTTTTTGTTAGAAAATGACTTGAAACCCCCCAAACATTTTATTGTTTCTGAAAGCAGAGGCCCCTTAGAATAAAATGGTGGTTGTGGTCATTTCTTTTGTGCCATGATATTGGCGTAGCACTCACCACCGAAGGGGCTGCCGGCAAACAGACAGGTTCTCCCTAAGCAGCACAGAGGGCCACCGGTCACTCAAGCACACCGACAATCACAGCTCGAAAAAAATCAGAAATTCGGAAATTCTAAAAAATATGTAAATTCTAAAAAAAATCTGAAACTCGGAAATTCTAAAAAAAAAAACAGAAATTAAAAAAAAAAACAGAAATTCGGAAAAAAAATGGAAATTCGAAAAAAATCTGAAATTCGAAAAAAATCTGAAATTAAAAAAAAAAATCGGAAACTCGCAAATTCGAAAAAAATCTGAAATTCAGAAATTCGGAAAAAAAGGAAATTAAAAAAAAAAAAACAGAAATTCGGAAAAAAAAATTAAATTAAAAAAAAAAAACTCGAAAGTTCAAAAAAAAAATCAGAAATTCGGAAATTCTAAAAAATATGTAAATTCTAAAAAAAATCTGAAACTCGGAAATTCTAAAAAAAAAAACAGAAATTAAAAAAAAAAACAGAAATTCGGAAAAAAAATGGAAATTCGAAAAAAATCTGAAATTCGAAAAAAATCTGAAATTAAAAAAAAAAATCGGAAACTCGCAAATTCGAAAAAAATCTGAAATTCAGAAATTCGGAAAAAAAGGAAATTAAAAAAAAAAAAACAGAAATTCGGAAAAAAAAATTAAATTAAAAAAAAAAAACTCGAAAGTTCAAAAAAAAAATCAGAAATTCGGAAATTCTAAAAAATATGTAAATTCTAAAAAAAATCTGAAACTCGGAAATTCTAAAAAAAAAAAACAGAAATTAAAAAAAAAAACAGAAATTCGGAAAAAAAATGGAAATTCGAAAAAAATCTGAAATTCGAAAAAAATCTGAAATTAAAAAAAAAAATCGGAAACTCGCAAATTCGAAAAAAATCTGAAATTCAGAAATTCGGAAAAAAAGGAAATTAAAAAAAAAAAAACAGAAATTCGGAAAAAAAAATTAAATTAAAAAAAAAAAACTCGAAAGTTCAAAAAAAAAATCAGAAATTCGGAAATTCAAAAACTCAAAAAATTCGAAAATATGAAATAATAACTAACTAATAATAACTTAACTATTACTAGCTATAAAATTATAGATATTGGAATTTCCTTTTAAATTTGGCTGTTAGTGAACGTAACGAATACGAATTTATCCGAAGTTACGAATTATACAAAATAACGAATGCCATATCTAAACGAATGGAATGTAACAAACTGATAATAATAAATAACAATAATAATTATAAAAACTTTTAATATTATTATTATTATTTATTATTAATTTGTTCTGTTCCATTTTGTTTAGATGCGGCATTTGTTATTTCGGATAATTTGTAACTTCGGATAAATTCACATTTGTTACGTTCACTAGTAGCCAAATTTGAAAGGAGATTCCAATACCTATAATAGTTAGTAATAGTTAAGTTATTATTAGTTAGTTATTATTTCAGATTTTCGAATTTTAGAATTTCCAATTTCTTTTAAATTTCGGATTTTATTTCGAATTTCCAATTTTTTTTGTGTCCTCAAGTACAGGGCCGGGACAAGCCTGGGGGGGCAGGAGGGGCGGTTGCCCAGGGCGCAGTGGTATCATGTGATGCAGGGAGGCGCTGTGAGGAGAGTTGGCAGGAGTAGTGACCGCAATATCACTACCTCTGTCAGCATGGCGGGGGAAGTGACAAGCCAGATCTGGAGCAGAAGGCCAGAAGGAGGTGCGGGCTGTGCTCTCTCTCCCCTCCAGCTCAGACTCCTGCCACTGCAGCGCTCCCGCATCAGGACTGTCAGATCGGGACTGTGCCGAGTTTGCTCACCATCTACCAGCAAAGAATGTCAGTAGTGGGGGGGGGGGGGGGGGTAAGCAAACAATCAGTGGGTGTCCACGAGCCACGATCCCATACCCCAGCAGTGGCATCTTTCCCCATTGGTTGCCTCTCAAGAGTGTTAAAGTTCAGCTTGCCCTAAGCTCTTCCTCAACTCTGATGTGTCAAAATGAGGAGGAGCCAAGGAGAAAGGACATCCCACAGCCATCTGCTGCGCTGTATCTGCATCTGTAAAAAATATTTCTGCTGGGGGATGAAAATATGTGTGCTGGGATGGGGGAGGAAAACAGGATCAGTGCTAGGAGGGGGGCGGGGAATTTGTGTTAGTAGGGAGAATTGGGGGGGGGGGCGTCGGTTTTGTGCTGGGAGGGGGAAATGTGGAGGGCTGCGGGGGGTAAGATTTGTTCTAGGAGGGTAAATTTGTGGATTTGTACAGGTGAGTGATTTAAGTGAAAGAGTGCGCTAGGAAGGGTGATAATGGGGGGGGGGGGGTAGATTTGTGCCCAAGGGGGGATTTGAGAGAAGGGGGTTGGGGATTTGTGCTAGTAGGGTTGAATAGGGGGATTTTTGCTCTGAGGGGAAATTTTGGGGGTAGGGTATTTCTGCAAGGATGGGTGATTTTGAGGGTGGGGGGGGATTTGGTGCTAGGAGGGTCGATTTGGGGAGGGAGAGGATTTGAGCTGGGATGGGGGAGCCAAAGAATTGTGCTGGGAGGGGGGATTTCAGCAGGTGGGACTTGTACTGGGAGGAGGGAGAATTTTGGGTTGCAAAGGGAATATATGCTTAGGGGGGTGCAGATTAGTGCTTGATTTTTTTTTTTTGGGAGGGGGGGATTTTTTACTGACATATAATTGCGCATACATCTTGGGGTGGGGGCACAGTTTGGCGTATTCGCCCTGGGCTCTGCTCAGGTAGATCCTCAATGGGGAGTCGACAAAGTCCTCCTTCAGACCTGGACTCTAAAAATAGTGTCCTTCAGCAGATATCCCCTTGCATATGGTCCTCCTTGGCCCTTTAGCACAGCAAATGCTGAGGGATAAATGGTGGTTTCTTGTCTTAGTGATCCTTCTCCGCAGAGCAGCAGCCACAGGGGTGCTAGAACCCTCCCTGACAAGGAAAGAAAGATCTGCCAATTTACTACCTCCCCAGCCTCCTTCTGGATGCCCCCTTCTGGGGATTGGCTGCTCGCTCCTGAGCCCCGCTGCTGCATCCATTGACACAGACAGTGGGACTTGGCTCCGCCCCCGGCTCCCTTGTCACTGGCTTTGATTGACAGCACTGGAAGCCAATGGCTCCTGGTGCCCTAGCAAAGCCAGCGAGACCCAGAAGTGAGGAGAGAGAAGAGCTGATCAGTTGGGCTCAGGTAAGTAATGAATGAGGGCTCAGGTAAGTAGACATGTTCGGTTCGTTAAGTTCCGAATTAAAATTTGGACTAATTTTCGTTATTCAGAAATTCAGATGTATCTGAATCTCCGAATTAGAATAGTACCAAATTTCTAGCAAGTGTGATTTAACTGCACTTCTGTCTTGGTCTGATTTCATGGTTTCTGACACACAGAACCCCCCGATCACCTGACCTCACCCAAATAAATAGGCTCTCCCAGCAGGCCAAGGGACCCAAGAAGATCCCTGCCTATTGGCTGAGATACCCCATCTATTCCTAATCTGTCCTTGCAATGCCCTTGTCTTATCTAATGTCACCAGATACCCTGCCATCTAGTGACAGAAGAGAGAAGTGCAGCAATTCCAGAATTAGGGTGGAATCAATTGATCTCCTGTCAATTGGCCAAAGCAACTATACCTGGCAGGTAAACTTACCAGCAACCCAGCCTAAACATCGGGGTGCTACATAATAATTAGAGACCGTTCCATTTGATTGTTAAGTTTGTCGAAAGCAGGCACATCCTTCGCATTAAATTTAAAATGACATATATATGTAAAAAAAAAAAAAAAAAGTTCTTCACCACAAAAATTGTTAAATCTTTTCTGGTGTGCCGTGAAAATTTTTCAGATCTTTTTGGTGCGCCGCAAGACAAAAAAGTTTGAGAAACACTGATTTAGTATCACTTTAAAGTGATTGTAAAGGTTTGTTTTTTTTCCCCAAAAATAACGTCACACTTACCCGCTCTGTGTAATAATTTTGCACAGAGAAGCCAAGATCCTCTTCTTCTGGGGTCCCCCCCCCGCCAGTTTTTTTGGCACCTCCTCTTCTTAAAGGGCCCCCTTAGCAAGCCGCTTGCTATGGGAACACTTGTGCGGGATCAATCCCATTCCGCACTGTGTGTGTGTCTATTGACACACACAGTGCGGGTCAGCACCGCCCCCTGCTCTCTGCTCACAGGCTGTGATTGACAGCAGCAGGAGCCAATGGCTTCTGCTGCTGCTGAGCCTACTGTGAGAGAGGGGAGAGAAGAGCGGTGCTGCTGCAGACAGGCACAGCGCCGGATCAAGATTGGGTAAGAATGTCAGATTTGTCCAGAGCTCCCTCTGTACGGGAGCTTCCTGTAATAAAGACCGCTCACTGCTGCTTTCTCTCCTTGTGCAGGGTGACTGGTCTTGTCTCCACCTCCCACCAGTAGTTTTCTGCAGGCAGCCTGTGTAGTGGGTGGAGCTCTTGGGCCTCCCCCCCAAAGCAGGCAGTCTCCGCTCTAATTCATCCCAAAGTTGTTCTATTGGGACGAGGTCAGGACTCTGTGCAGGCCAGTCAAGTTCCTCCACCCCCAAACTCGCTCATCCATGTCTTTATGGACCTTGCTTTGTGCACTGGTGCGCAGTCATGTTGGAACAGGAAGGGGCCATCCCCAAACTGTTCCCACAAAGTTGGGAGCATGACATTGTCCAAAATGTCTTGGTATGCTGACACCTTAAGAGTTCCCTTCACTGGAACTAAGGGGCCAAGTCCATCCCCTGAAAAACAACCCCACACCATAATCCCCCCTCCACCAAATGATTTGGACCAGTGCACAAAGCAAGGTCTATAAAGACATGGATGAGCGAGTTTGGGGTGGAGGAACTTGACTGGCCTGCACAGAGTCCTGACCTCAACCCGATAGAAGACCTTTGGTAGAGTGGAGACTGCGAGCCAGGCCTTCTCGTCCAACATCAGTGCCTGACCTCACAAATGTGCTTCTGGAAGAATGGTCAAACATTCCCATGGACACACTCCTAAACCTTGTGGACAGCCTTCCCAGAAGAGTTGAAGCTGTTATAGCTGCAAAAAGGGTGGGCCAACTCAATATTGAACCCTACGGACCAATGCCCCGTACACACGATCGGACTTTCTGACAACAAAGGGTGCGAAGGGTGTTGGCTCCAACTTGTCTTGCATACACACGGTCACACGAATGTTAGCCAACAATTACGAACGTAGTGACGTACTACATGGTTTTTCAGCTCTTTAACCCTTTGAGCTCCTTCTGCTAATTTCGTGTTAGTAGAAGTTTGGTGAGTGTTGATTCGCGCTTTTCTTTTTGCGTTTTTCATTTATCGCTTTTCAGTTAGTTTCTGAACGGCCGTTCGTCAACCAGCCATGTTGCGGAATCGGAGGAGATAACGTGTTATTTATTATTGGCCTTGGAGTTATTGCTTTGACATGATTTTTTGGGTTGAATAATAATGATTTGATTTGGTATATTTTCTATATGTTTGGATGCAGGTCTAATTTTTTTTTTTTTTAATGTACAGTAAAAATATTGTATAGAATAATACTTGGCTTTGTGTTTTACTTCAAATGACAGTTTGGGAGTCGGCAGTTACATTTTATAAAATACAATGTAAAATTGACAAGGGACACCAACATAGTTGTATCTTTGATCTTAAAAACTACAGGATAATGGTGTTGTGGTAACTTGCCCAAAAAAATAAATAAAATAAAGCATAATAATATTATTCTTGACATCACTAGAAAAAAAAAGACCTTGAAACTTCATTTGCAATAACTCCATCAGTATCACCAGCAAAGCAGCTTCATTATTATCCCATTAAAGAAGAAGAGAATTGTGCGCTGCATTTCCAGATTTCATAATTTGCCGCGTCACGAATGTTAATTCTCCATTCCAAACGCTAGTTTACAAGACCGGCCGCTTCTGCTTCTGAGCATGCGTGCGGACTTGTGTACACACGATCGGAAAGTCCGACAACAAAAGTTTCGTTTTTAGCAGAAAATTTGAGAACCGGCTAGCCAACATTTGTTGGCGGAAAGTCCGACAACAATTGTTCGGTGGAGCGTACACACGGTCGGACTTTCCGCCAACAAGCTCACATCCAACACTTGTGGTTGGAAAATCCGATCGTATGTACGCGGCATAAGACTGGGATGGCATTAAAGTTCATATGCGTGTAAAGGCAGGCGTCCCAATACTTTTGGTAATATAGTGTATTACCATTAATTTTTTTGGAGTCTGGGCTTAAGGAGGACTGACTTCTCAGAAAAAGACTTTAAATTCCTGCCGTGGCCATTATTGATGGGCGTTTCCTAACTCGCTAAAAGCGCTTTCAAAGAATTCCTGCCATCAGCCTGTTCTTTGTATTTCATCTGGAGTTTTTACGAGGTCCTGGACACTACATTCCAGATATATATATAAACTCGGCCCCCTCAGATTAAAGGGGATGATATCGTATGGCTCCGGAGTGAAAAAAAAAAAAAAAAAAATGACTGTGCGGGTCACATGACCCGAATTTCCTAATAAAACCGAGAAGATTGGAAGTCTATTATCTCCCCCTCTAATGAAGTGTGGCTAGTTTTATCTTGACGTTGGTATGCGGTTTTGCTCCCCAGTGGCGGCTTTCTGGAAAGTGAAGAATAATGGAGTTAGCGGGATTTAATCTCAGAAAGTCCAGTCCTAATATCTCTCCCTGAGATAACATTGTAAGGAGATTATTAATGCAGACGGATTCTTCCTATAAATGTATCCAACACTAACACATTATTTCCCCCGTTCACCTCTCATGTGTGGATCGAGATTATCATAGAACACAATGAAACAAGTCGTAATCATCTGCCATTGTGTAGCAATCAACAGTGGAAAACGAAAACTTCCCATTCATTAACCACTTGCAGACCGCCCACCGTACATTTACTGCGGCAGGGCGGCCGCTCTGTGCCGGATCACCTACCTAGTAGGTGATCTGACACTTCCGGATCTGGGGCGCGCAAGTTTGCCGGAGACCCGCTCCCAATGTGAATATACACAGCGGGAGCCCAGCGGCGTGTACCGCGGACTCGATGTCCACCAGGGCCTGCCGATTCAGGCAGGACCCAGGCAGAACGATGATCTGCCTACGTAAACAAGGCAGATTGTCGTTTTTTCAGAGGGGAAGGTATTGATCCTGTGTTTCTGCAAAGCAGGAACACGGATCTTTGCCTTCTCCTAGTCAAAGCACCTATCCCACAGTGAGTAAGCACTCCCTAGGCACACATGCCTAAAGTCTCTGAACAGTGGCGTCGCTAGGGGGTGGCTTTTGGGGCTATAGCCCTGAATCTGGGGTCCATAGCCCCGAGTTTCTGCAGGGGTCCCCAAGGGGCAGGGAGGCTCTCTGGGGACCCTGATGTAAGTGGGGGGGCTCTTTGGGGACCCTAATGCAAGGTGGAGGCTCTCTGGGGACCCCGGTTTTAAGGGGGAGGCTCTCTGGGGACCCCGGTTTTAAGGGGGAGGCTCTCTGGGGACCCTAATGTAAAGGGGGCTCTCTGGGAACCCTGATGTAAGGAGGAGGCTCTCTGGGGACCATAATGTAAGTGGGGGGCCCTCTGGGGATATACACACATGTATATTACTGTATATACATCTGTATGCCCACCCAAGCGTGTGACTTTAATACGCTGCTATGGGCTCTAGCCCCAGATCTTTTGTAGACCTAGCAATGCCCCTGCTCCTGAAGAAGCAGTTATACCGTGAAACACGTGGAGTCTGAACTAATAAACATTCCAATTCCTTTCCCTGGATGGATGCACGTCCAATTGCTCAGTTCTTCACAGAAATTATTTATATGTGTTGTATACTCCCTCTTTTTAGGACGTTTTTAATCATGTCTTTGTTTCAATAAATGTATATATTTTTATACAAATGTGTATGTAAGTCCTTACCGTACCATGAGAGTCCACAGTTGCCTTAGACCCTCTGCCTTTTGTTTTTCCCTAGGCACACAGTTAACCCTTTGATCGCCCCTGATGTTAACCCCTTCCCTGCCAGTGTCATTAGTACATTGACAGTGCATATTTTTTTAGCACTGATCAATGTATTAGTGTCACTTGTCCCCAAAAAGTGACAGTCATTGTCTGACTTGTCAGCTGCAATATTGCAGTCCCGTTAAAAGTCGCTGATCGCCGCCATTACTAGTAAAAAATTAAAAATGTAAAAAATATTTTAAAAAATATCCCATAGTTTGTAGAGGCTATAACTTTTGCGCAAACCAATCAATATACGCTTATTGGGATTTTTTTTACCAAAAATATGTAGCAGAATACATATTGGCCAAACGGGTATCCTTTACTCTGATGTAAGAGGGACTGTGATGGAGACCCTGGTGTAAGGGGGACTCTGATAGACATGTGCGATTCGTTTCGTTCCGAATTCGTTTTTTAACGAATTTCAACAAATTCCTTAATTCGAAAATATTCAAATTAACGAAAAGCCATTTGAGAAATTTTTCTGAATATTCGTAAATTTGAATATTTGAAAATTCGTAAATTCGAAAATAAGTAAATTCGGCAATTCGAAAATCCGAAAACCCCAAAAATCTGAAATAATAACTAACTAATAATAATGTAACTATTACTAACTAATAAATTATAGATATTGGAACTTCCTTTCAAGTTTGGCTGTTAGTGAACGTACTGAATATGAATCTATCAGAAGTTACGAATTATCCGAAATAACAAATGCCGTATCTAAACGAATGGAACGTAACAAATTAATAATAATAAATAACAATAATAATAATAATAAAAAAAGATTAATTATTATTATTATTTATCATTAATTCGTTCAGTTCCATTTGTTTAGATGCGACGTTCGTTATTTCGGATAATATGTAACTTCGGATAAATTCCTATTCGTTACGATCACTAACAGCCAAATTTGAAAGGAAATTCCAATACCTATAATTTTTTCGGATTTTCGTTCTAATTTTCGGATTTTCGAATTTACGAATTGCGATCATAACGAATGACCCGAAAAACAGAGAAAAAAAAAAAAAAACGAATGAAACGGAAATGAAAACGAACACATTTTTTCGCCAATGCATATATCTAGACTCAGATTTTAAAAACTTTTGCTTGCTGAAAAAAATCCCCATCAGTGATGTGGCCCTCAGTCTGAAAAGTTTGGAGAAAAATTAGTATTTTTGGTTTATTACCGGCCCTTCACCTATTTCTACGGGATTCCTGCTGTCCCTTCTCATTTAACCAAATATTTGGCAGAGTAATCATAAAATATCTTCAGTTTGCAGCGCTCATCAGCCAGCGAGCTTGAAGGGGAAATACAAAGGGCGCTCCGATAACATACGGTAAGTGTTAGTGTAAAGTCTGTGACCAATTGATTGGAAATGCTAACGAAAAACACCAGTTTCCTCCGAGTTGCACACACAACCACCGGATAGCGCCGAAACTGCAATTTGACCTATCGCCGGTCTGCGTCTCAATGGCTGAAGAACCAGAGCCAAATGTTTTAATTTTACGCCTCTTGATGAGGACGACCCTCTAGGGGGGACCATTTGTAGCGGCGCATTTTGAAAACGTTTATACTGTATGCGCGTTTTTCACGCTTCCGTATTTCTGCGCGCTGATAATTGATGTCTTCATAGGTGTCTGTGTTTGTGGTGCTCTGCAACATATCCTGTTTTCTGTTCATGAAGCTACTTCAGCGCAATTTCAAAGCTGCAGATCAGTGCAATTTGGACCTCCCATTTCATTGCAGCTTGCGCCTTCGTTTATCAGAAGTCAATGCAAGTCACAATGAAATCGCAAAAAAAAGTTGCAGGAACCTTTTTCAAAGTCGCTGCGTCTTGAGTCACAAAGTTTTGAATGGTTTCATTGCCGGCAATGGGGTGCAACTTGTCATGCGATTTTAAACTGTCAAATCGCATGACAAAGCGCACTGGTGTGCACAGGGATAAATGGCGATTTAACAACCACTTCACCTCCGGAAGGTTTTCCCCCCTTCATGACCAGGTCATTTTTGTTACTTTAACTGCGTTACTTTAACTGACAATTGCGCAGTTGTGTGACGCTGTACCCAGATAAAATTGACGTCCTTTTTTTCCTCACAAATAGAGTTTTCTTCTGGTGGTATTTGATCACCTCTGCGGTTTTTATTGTTTGCGCTATAAACAAAAAACGACAGACAATTTAACCTCTTGCCGACCAGCTGCCCTCATTAAACTGCGGCAGGTTGGCATGGCCGTGCCAACCGCCGTAGCTGTGCGTCGGCCGATTTAAGAGCTATAGGGGCCCCGTGGCGTGACGGCGGTGCTGATGCCTACCGGCGACCCGCAATTGCTCCTCAGAGAGCCAGAACAGGGATCTGTCAATGTGAACAGACAGATCCCCGTTTTGTCGGGGAAGTAGAGAGAGAGATCTGCTGTTCCTAGTGATTAGAAACAGCGATCTCTCTCTACTCCCTGTCAGTCCCCTCCCCCGACAGTTAGAATCACTCCCTAGGGAACACTTAACCCCTTGATCACCCCCTAGTGTTAATCCCTTCCCTGCCAGTGACAATTACACAGTAATCAGTGGCTATTTATAGCACTGATCGCTGTATAAATATAAATGGTCCCAAAAAAAATGTCAAAAGTGTCCGATCTTTCCGCCCCAATGTCGCAGTCCCGCAAAAAAAACGCTGATCACTGCCATTACTAGTAAAAAAAAAAAAAATAATAATAAAAATGCCATAAATATATCCCCTATTTTGTAGATGCTATAACTTTTGTGCAAACCAATCAATATACGCTTATTGCGATTTTTTTTTACCAAAAATATGTAGAAGAATACATATTGGCCTAAACTGATGAAGAAATTTTTTTTTACATTTTTTTGGGGGGATATTTATTATAGCAAAAAGTAAAATATATTGTTTTTTTTTTTTTTAATTGTTGCTCTTTTTTTGTTTATAGCGCAAAAAAAACAAAACGCAGAGGTGATCAAATACCACCAAAAGAAAGCTCTATTTGTGGGACAAAAGGACATCAATTTTGTTTGGGTACATGGTCGCACGACTGCGCAATTGTCAGTTAAAGCGATGCAGTGCCGTTTTACTTTCTCATATAAAACATATCCAATAAAAAAAAATTAAAAAGTCTAATTTCTTCATCAATTTAGGCCAATATGTATTCTGCTACATCCCAATAAGTGTATATTGATTGGTTTGCGCAAAAGTTATAGCGTCTACAAACTACGGGATAGATTTATGGAATTTTTATTTTATTTATTTTTTACTAGTAATGGCGGCGATCAGCGACTTATAGCGTGACTGTGATATTGCAGCGGAAAAAATTGGACACCTAACTGACACTTTTTTGGGGACCAAAGACACTAATACAGTGATCAGTGCTAAAATCATGCACTGTCACTGTACCAATGACACTGGCTGGGAATGGGTTAACATCAGGGGCGATCAAAGGGTTAACTGTGTGCCTAGATTGTGCTTACTCACTGTGGGGGAGGTGCTTTGACTAGGGGAAGGCTTGGATCCCTGTCCCTGATTTAAAGGCACACAGGATCCATTCCTTCTGTACTGACAGAACGGCAATCTGCCTTGTTTACATAGACAGATCGCTGTTCTGCCTGTGTACCGAACGATCGGTGGGTGCTGGCGGACATCGGGTCTGCGGGACCTGTTGTTTAGCTCTGTAAAATCGCAAAATTACCCCCCCCCGTGACAGTCACCGCTCGTGCTTTACAAATCGGCAATCCTCAAAAACGTCCCCTTTTTGTTCTTTGTGTAGCATTTTTTACTTACTTTAGTCTCCTGATTCACAGCGTGGGTACCCTGACTGTGGGCATCTGAAGCCCGCTGGGACTCTCTTCCCGGGATTAGGCTACCCAGCATGCACCTCCAAATCTTGCGCATGTGCAGTGGGAAGGAAGCACGCCCCAATGTATGTCGGCCAGGTTTCCATAGACCAAATTAAAAATGGCGCCTAGGCTTATGACATCATGCACACCTCTCTCTCTCACTCTCCTGAGAGTTTACCAGGAAAGGAGGGGGGGTGGGGTGAATCATAAGAGGGCCAATGAGAGCTGCAGAGCTGGAGGCGTGCCTCTGTGTGCCTGTGTAAATCCAGGAAGTGAACAAGCAGCAGCTTCAGCTGCCCACAGTTAAAATGGCTGCAGTGGAGAGAGATTTCTGCAGCATATTTGGCAAGTACAGAATCACAGTATATGCAAAATAATATGCAAAGTGGTTGGAGGGAAGCTTCAGAATGGCAAAGATGTTTTTATTACAAAATTATGTGAGCAGACTGCAGTTCCTCTTTAAGGCTTTAGAACCACTTTAAGCTCCTCGGGGGCGGAGACTGCTGTGAATGTACAGAAGTTAAAGCACGGTGTAATATGACAGCACTATATAAATACATGCAATAGGTAAATATTGCAAAGATGCAATTGAGAGCAACCATTCAGCTCCAGTTTCCTGCAGTCAGGTAGCGTGAAGGCCGATTGCTGGCCGTTGCATTGGGGTGAGGGACCTTTGTATGTCGTTCTCGGCCTTACCCAACAATCCTGCTTATATAAAAGGACACAGCTCTAACAAACAAGCTGAACACACCGGGGATCTGCGGAGCGGTGACAGAGCCGAGACAAGGCAGATATCCTGCAGGCGTGCAGCTGTGATACCCGGATATCTGAATATGACATTAATACCTTCTGCGTAAATTCCAGCAAAACGTGTCGCTAACATAGTCCAGGGATCAGATACAGACAATTACCCTGACAGCCAGCCTTGCCTGGATCTGCAGCCCCAATACACAGTCTATGTAACCTGAAGCCACAGACCAGAAACTATTAATCATTCAGAGAATAATTGTTATTTTTTTTCTCGGGGGGGGGGGGAGATTGGATCTCGCAGCGCTGTGTATAGTTTACAGGCTCAGATTAATGAACGAGAGCTCCCCATTCACAAACTCACAGCTTAGTATGGGAACAAATGGCCCGGCTATTTGTAATACAAGGATTGTAGCAAGCTCTGCTGATCATTTCTCAGTTTTTTTTTTTATGGTAGATATATAATATACAGTATCTCGCAAAAGTGAGTACACCCCTCACATTTTTTGTAAATATTTTATTATCTTTTCATGTGACAACAGTGAAGAAATGACACTTTGCTACAATGTAAAGTAGTGAGTGTACAGCTTGTATAACAGTGTAAATTTGCTGTCCCCTCAAAATAACTCAACACACAGCCATTAATGTCTAAACCACTGGCAACAAAAGTGAGTACACCCCTAAGTGAAAATGTCCAAATTGGGCCTAAAGTGGCAATATTTTGTGTGGCCACCATTATTTTCCAGCACTGCCTTAACCCTCTTGGGCATGGAGTTCACCAGAGCTTCACAGGTTGTCACTGGAGTCCTCTTCCACTCCTCCATGATGACATCACAGAGCTGGTGGATGTTAGAGACCTTGCGCTCCTATACCTTTCGTTTGAGGATGTCCCACAGATGCTCAATAGGGTTTAGGTCTGGAGACATGCTTGGCCAGTCCATCATCTTTACCCTCAGCTTCTTTAGCAAGGCAGTGGTGGTCTTGGCGGTGTGTTTGGGGTGGTTATCATGTTGGAATACTGCCCTGCGGCCCAGCCTCCGAAGGGAGGGGATCATGTTCTGCTTCAGTATGTCACAGTACATGTTGGCATTCATGGTTCCCTCAACGATCTGTAGCTCCCCAGTGCCGGCAGCACTCATGCAGCCCCAGACCATGACACTCCCACCACCATGCTTGACTGTAGGCAAGACATACTTGTCTTTGTACTCCTCACCTGGTTGCCCCCACACACGCTGGACACCATCTGAACCAAATAAGTTTATCTTGGTCTCATCAGACCACAGGACATGGTTCCAGTAATCCATGTCCTTAGTCTGCTTGTCTTCAGCAAACTGTTTGTGCATCATCTTTAGAAGAGGCTTCCTTCTGGGATGACAGCCATGCAGACCAATTTGATGCAGTGTGTGGCGTATGGTCTGAGCACTGACAGGCTGACCCCCCACCCCTTCAACCTCTGCAGCAATGCTGGCAGCACTCATACGTCTATTTCCCAAAGACAACCTCTGGATATGACGCTGAGCACGTGCACTCAACTTCTTTGGTTGACCATGGTGAGGCCTGTTCTGAGTGAAACCTGTCCTGTTAAACCTCTGTATGGTCTTGGCCACCGTGCTGCAGCTCAGTTTCAGGGTCTTGGCAATCTTCTTATAGCCTAGGCCAATTTTATGTAGAGCAACAATTCTTTTTTTTTTGGTTTCCTCAGAGAGTTCTTTGCCATGAGGTGCCATGTTGAACTTCCAGTGACCAGTATGAGAGAGTGAGAGCAATAACACCAAATTTAACACACCTGCTCCCCATTCACACCTGAGACCTGTAACACTAACGAGTCACATGACACCGGGGAAGGAAAATGGCTAATTGGGCCCAATTTGGACATTTTCACTTAGGGGTGTACTAACTTTTGTTGCCAGCGGTTTAGACATTAATGGCTGTGTGTTGAGTTATTTTGAGGGGACAGCAAATTTACACTGTTATACAAGCTGTACACTCACTACTTTACATTGTAGCAAAGTGTCATTTCTTCAGTGTTGTCACATGAAAAGATAGAATAAAATATTTCCAAAAATGTGAGGGGTGTACTTACTTTTGTGAGATACTGTACATGTGAAAAGTAAAATGGTGAGCTAAAATATGCAGCCAGTGATATTAAAGCTGTGGTAAACCACTGGACATTTTTTTTTTGTACCTGCAAGGTAATGTCATAAGGTCTTAGAATGCATCGCACACTAGGACATTCGTTAAACTTAGCTGAAAACAAAGCTCTTCCAGCGCCAAGATGTCAGCGCCGCAGGCGCTCTCATCTTCACCTGTCTTGCTTCCGGGTTCGCAGTAGATATGAAAGGCAGTTCTGTAATGATTAATACAAAATGAAATGCAAGGCAAGTACCTGAATGTGACCTGGTATCAGTATCCTGCAATCCCTGTACAGCGGGGGTCTCCAAACTTTCTAAACAAAGGGCCAGTTTACTGCTCTTCAGACTTTAGGAGGGACAGACTGTGGCCAGTGGGAGTAGAAAAGGTCCCGACATCAGTGGGAAAAAATAATGCCCCATTGTCTGTTTCAGTGGGAGTAATTGTGCCCCATCATTAGAGCCAGGGGGAGTAATTGTGCTCCATCAGTGGTGTCATTGGGCCCCATAATTGGCATCATTGGGAGAAATTGTGCCCCATCATTACACGGGCTGCCTGCACGTAGTACCTGGCATCTCAAACCACATAGACAGAATTATGAAGACATAGAATCATAATACATACAGTGCCTTGAAAAAGTATTCATACCCCTTGAAATTTTCCACATTTTGTCACGTTACAACCTAAAACATAAATGTATTTTATTGGGATTTTATGTGAAAGACCAACACAAAGTAGCACATAATTGTGAAGTGGAAGGAAAATGATAAATGGTTTTCAACATTTTTTTACAAATAAATATGTGAAAAGTGTGGGGTACATTTGTATTCAGCCCCCTTTACTCTGATACTCCTAACTAAAATCTAGTGGAACCAATTGCCTTCAGAAGTCACCTAATTAGTAAATAGAGTCCACCTGTGTGCAATTTAATCTCAGTATAAATACAGCTGTTCTGTGAAGCCCTCAGAGGTTTGTTACCCCCACCTTATGCCCCATACACACAGTCAGATTTTCTGATGGAAAATGTGTGATAGGACCTTGTTGTCGGAAATTCTGACCGTGTGTGGGCTCCATCACACTTTTTCCATCGGAATTTCCGACACACAAAGTTTGAGAGCTTGCTATAAAATTTTCCGACAACAAAATCCATTGTCGGAAATTCCGATCGTGTGTACACAAATCCGACACACAAAGTGCCACGCATGCTCAGAATAAATTAAGAGATGAAAGCTATTGGCTACTGCCCCGTTTATAGTCCCGACGTACATGTTTTACGTCACCGCGTTTAGAACGATTGGATTTTCCGACAACTTTGTGTGACAGTGTGTTTATGCAAGGCAAGTTTGAGCCAACATCCGTCGGAAAAAATCCATGGATTTTGTTGTCAGAATGTCCGATTAATGTCCGACCGTGTGTACGGGGCATTAGTCTCAAGTATTTTGCAGACTCTAACAGGTTTTCTTCTAAGATTGTCCTGTATTTTGCTCTATCCATCTTCCCATCAACTCTGATCAGCTTCCCTGTCCCGGCTGAAGAAAAGCATCCCCACAACATGATGCTGCCACCACCATGTTTTATGGTGGGGATGGTGTGTTCAGGGTGATCTGCAGTTTTCTGCCACACATGGAGGCAGATTTACTAAAACTGGAGCACTCAGAATCTGGTGCATCTCTGCATGGTAGCCAATCAGCTTCTAACTTCAGCTTGTTCAATTAAGCTTTGACAATAAAACATGGACACTGATTGGTTTCTGTACAGAGCTGCACCAGATTTTGCTCTTTACAACTTTAGTAAATCTCCCCCATAGAGTTTTGCTTTTTGGTCTCATCTGACCAGATCACCTTCTTCCACATGTTTGCTGTGTCCCCCACATGGCTTCTCACAAACTGCAAATGGGACTTCTTATGGCTTTCTTTCACCAATGTCTTTCTTCTTGTCACTCTTTCATAAAGGTCAGATTTGTGGAGAACACGACTAATAGTTGTCCTGTGGACAGATTCTCCCACCTGAGCTGTGGATCTCTGCAGCTCCTCCAGAGTTACCATGGACCTCTTGGCTCTTCTCTGATGAATGTTCTCCTTGCCCGGCCGGTCAGTTTAGGTGGACGGCCATGTCTTGGTAGGTTTGCAGTTGTGCCATACTCTTTCCATTTTCGGATGATGGATTGAACAGAGCTCCGTGAGATGTTCAAAGCTTGGGATATTTTTTTATACCCTAACCCTGCTTTACACTTCTCCACAACTTTATCCCTGACCTGTCTGGTGTGTTCCTGGGCCTTCATAATGCTGTTTGTTCACTAAGGTTCTCAAACAAACCTCTAAGGGCTTCATTACTGAGATTAAAGTGAGGTTCCACCCAAAAAAACAAAAATACCCGAAAAATTCTAAAAACATAAAAACATTTGGATATTTTTTTTTTTTTAACTTACCTCTAAATGCCTGTTGCTAGGGGGTCCCTCGTAGTCTGCCTCTTCCAGTGCCTGGGCTGGTGACATCACTTCCCCCTCGGCACAGGAAGGGCTCGGCTCTGCTCCCTCCCTCCTGTCAATCATCTGGGACCCATTACAGGCCCCAGGTGATCGAGCGGCCAATCACGGCGCGCGGCGCCGCTCGCGCATGCGCAGTGGGTGCCAGGCTGTGAAGCCACAGCCCGGCGCCCCCAGTTGCAATGCTGGCACCGCTGAACGGAGGGGGAGACGAGCGGGGCTTCGATCCCTGGCATCGCTGGACCCTGGGACAGGTAAGTGTCCAATTAAAAGTCAGCAGCTGCAGTATTTGTAGCTGCTGACTTTTAATTTTTTTTTTTTTTTTAATGGAGCCCCTGGGTGGAACTCCTCTTTAAATGACACACAGGTGGACTCTATTTACTAATTAGGTGACTTCTGAAGGCAATTGGTTCCACTAGATTTTAGTTAGGGGCATCAGAGTAAAGGGGGCTGAATACAAATGTACCCCACACTTTTCACATATTTATTTGTAAAAAAATGTTGAAAACCATTTATCATTTTCCTTCCACTTCACAATTATGTGCCACTTTGTGTTGGTCTATCACATAAAATCCCAATAAAATACATTCATGTTTTTAGTTGTAACGTGACAAAATGTGGAAAGTTTCAAGGGGTATGAATACTTTTTTAAGGCACTGTATGTTGCACAGATGATTTGTAGTTTGCAGAAGACAGCTTGGAAGGAAGATTATATTTTCGGAGATTTCAGCTCCGCTCGCAGGACGTGACGATGACTCTGTATTTGTGACTAGATCAACAGGTATTTTCTGTACTTGCATAAATGCACTGAACACTAAGGAATCCAACAACATCTAAGGAAGATTAAGACTCAATGTATATATATTTTTCTTGGGTTTAGGTATACTTCATGACCTATAGATTAGGATGAGATGCTCAATGCATTCTCAGCACTTTAGAGCAGGGGTCTGGAACTGGCGGCCCTCCAGCTGTTGCAAAATTACAAGTCCCATGAGGCATTGCAAGGCTGACAGTTACAAGCATGACTCCCACAGGCAGAGGCATGATGGGACTTGTAGTTTCGCAACAGCTGGAGGGCCGCCAGTTTGAGACCCCTGCTTTAGAGAGTAGAAAGAAAATTAAAGTGATATTAAACCTTCATTTTATTTTGTTATAAATTAATAAACATGTTATATTTACCTACTTTGTGCAATGGTTTTGCACAGAGCAGCCCCGATCCTCCTCTTCTTGGGTCCTCCACCAGCCCTCCTGGCTCCTCCTATTCAGTAAGTGCCCCCCCATAGAAAGCCACTTTTATGGGGGGCACCCATGCAGGCTCGCCCCTGAGCTGCCCTGTCTGCATCTATTAACACAGACAGGATGGCTCATCCCACCCCTCATCACAGAGGTTGATTGACAGCAGCGGGCGCCAATAGCTCATCAATCTGCCCTGTGAGGAGGGACAGAGCTGGGGGATCTGCTGCTCTCGTGCACAGCGCTGGATCAAGATTGGGCTCAGTTAAGTATATGGGGGGGGGGGGGGGGTAGGTGGATCCTGCAGCACAGAAGTTTATTTTTTACCTTAATCCATAGAATGAAAGCCTTCAGCCTTTGCAACCACTGCAATGTAGATTAGGGTTGTTCGCAACGTTGCATTTTGCTTTGTTGTGCTGAAAAAAAGTAGAACACATTCTATTTTTGTTATAAGTTATAGCTTTCAAGAACCGTTATCCAGGATGTCCTGTCGGACTGAGGGAAAAAACTGGAAAGACTATATTTTAAGCCAGTAATCTCCGAACTTTGGCCTATGGGCTGGATGTGGCCTTTTTTTTGCCTTTATTCAGCTCTTGGGGCAGTGGCCTTCCAATGACACCAACAATGAGATATCATTCCTTCCAATGACACCAACAATGAGATATCATTCCTTCCAATGACACCAACAATGAGATATCATTCCTTCCAATGACACCAACAATGAGATATCATTCCTTCCAATGACACCAACAATGAGATATCATTCCTTCCAATGACACCAACAATGAGACATCATTCCTTCCACTGACACCAACAATGAGATATCATTCCTTCCAATGACACCAACAATGAGATATCATTCCTTCCAATGACACCAACAATGAGATATCAGTCCTTCCAATGACACCAACGACGGGACAATATTTCTCTCACCAATACCAATGATGGGGCACTGTTCCCTCTCGTACTGACCACAGGTGCTATGTAACTTTTTTACTCCTACTATCCACCAAGCGTGAGGCATTGCTTTCTTCCACACAAGTCCGTCGGACAAAAGTCCAAAGTACAAACACGCATGCTCGGAAGAAAGGGCGAGAAAGAATCGGTTGGTCTTGTAAACTCGCGGTCATAATGGAGAATTAACATTCGTGACGCGGCAAATGATGAAATCTTGAAATGCAGCGCACAATTCTCTTCTTCTTTAATGGGATAATAATGAAGTTGCTTTGCTGGTGATACTGATGGAGTTATTGCAAACAAATGTTCAAAGGCTTTTTTTTTTTTTTTTTTTAAATTTGGGCAAGTTACCACAACACCATTATCCCGTACACTCCTGTGTGCAGCATGAAGTCATCCCCCACCAGCCAATCAAGAGGCCAAAAACCTGGCACCTGGAAGTCTCCCGGGAAGAAGGTGATAGCGGCAGCTAGGGATAGTGCCATCTTATTATCATCATGGAACCCGGGGGCAAAGTAATGCACTGGGGCCCCTACCAGGGAGATGGTGACCTGCGGCAAACAGTGGATGTGGCTAAATTATGCTACATACTGGGCGTGGCTTTTTAGTCTGATTAGAAATTTAAGTCGTATTTTTTTACAATTTTTAAAATAATTTTTTACCTTTTTTTCACAGCGCTGTTGGGTCTGAGGGTCTTTGGTGAGATATCAGGAGTCTAAACAGACCCCTGAAGTCTCACTTTTAAGACAGAGAAAGGAATTGAGGAAACACATTGCCCAGTCCCTTTCTCTGCAGCCTCAGCTGCACTGCAGATGAATGAACAGGAGGCAGAGGCTCTTGTTCCTTCATAAATGAAAGCACAGCAGACACAGTTTACTATGCTTCATTTATGAATGGACACAGGAGTGACCAGGACCGATCACTCACGGTGTTCATTCAGTAAAGGAAAGGGCTGGTAAATGACATATTAATCAGTCCCATTCTTGCTCTTCATCCTTAAAAGCCCCCCCTGCAGCAGCCAACAGGAGAGGAGAGGTGGGAAGCTGGCGGTACTGGGGGCACACAAGGGGGAATCCGATAGTGGACAGAGAGAGTGATTAGTGCAGCGGGTGGATGAAATAACAGGAACTGATCTTTTGTGGCTGTCCCTGCGTCAGCTGAAAGCCAGAGGGAGGGAGGAAGAGACGCCAGATTTCAGCTGCTGCAGAGAGAGCCACAAAGGATTGATTCCAGTTATTTCCCCACCCGCCTGTCAGGGCTGGGCTCAACCCTTCCTTCTCTGAGCTGGCCGCTCAGCTGTCGGCTAATTGCCAGCTCCTATCTCTCCACAGGTAGCTGTTGATGATATCCTGCTCGTCAGTCCTGCCTACGTTAGCCGTCCAGCCCAGATGATCTCTGCCTTCACCTTGGTCAACATCACAGAGACGCTCTCCTGCATTCCTGTTAAAAGACTGGCTTTGCTGACATCCCTTCTGGCTCCAGATCCTGCTTGCTGTCTTGCTACGCTCATCTCCGGCTCCCTGATGTTTGGCTTGTATGACTATCCATTCTGGTTCTTGAACTCTGGCTATGTTTTGACTACGTTTGTTCTATTTACTTTTATTATTAAACAAGTGTGATTTAACTGTACTTCTGTCTCGGATTTCATGGTTTCTGACACCGCTGCACTGACCACCCACTCTCTCCAGTGTCCACATGTGATTCTCCCTGCTGGGGGGGGGGGGTACTGAGTTGCCCGTGCGAAAAGACGGTCCTGGCTAGGGATGTACCCGCTGCATCGCTGGAAGGTGGAGATGCTTTTGGGAGTTTAGTTCCACTTTAAGGAACATGGGAGTAGTTAATTTTCATTTAAAAGAGTTAAAGGAAACTGGACTGAAATAAATAACAAAACTAATATACTAATGCGATCCCTGGGGACAATCAGGAGGAAATAAAACCTCAGATCAGGTGCACATTATGAAACTTATTGAGTCACTAATGGAGACATTTTAACGTTTGTAAAACAATACAAGTTATGTTTAACATCTCGGCGACTGGAAAAACAATCAGGATTCGTCTGCACTGCATCACCAGCTCAGTTTTATTGTGATAATATGTTAACTTCCAACGTGACATTTCTTATTATGTCCGCACACTAAATTATTGTTTGGCTTCAATAACTTAATGACTGCAAGATGTGTTCAGATGATTTAATTCCTCTTACGTCACTCCGGTTGATACACTTACATAGTACATGGTATACGGGGGCAATGTGATCAAATACAAATTGTCTTCATGTGATAGATACTGAAATCTATTATAGATGATTGCGCCACAAATACGAGGAATGTGGCCTGGGACTACATGCGGCCCATTGGTCTCTACTGTCGGCTTTTTGGACTGAAAAAGGCTTGTCAGTGATTGCCTGCTTGTTCTACACGTGTACTGGAAGGAGGTCCGCTAGGACCCCCTAGTGTCAGTGTGTCATTGTTCTGGATCCCCAAGTCTCAGTGTGTTATTGTTCCAGGATCCCCAAGTGTTAGGTTGTCATTGTTCTGGGATCCTCAAGTGTCAGTGTGTCATTGTTCCAGGATCCCCAAGTGTAGGGGTGTCATTGTTCTGGGACCCCCAAGTGTCAGCGTATCATTGTTCTGGGCCCCCAAAGTGTCAGTGCGTCGTACTGGGACCCCCAAAGTGTTAGTGGGTCGTTGTTCTAGGACCCCCAGGTGTAAATGTGTCATTTTTCTGGGATTCTCAGTGTCATTGTTCTGGGACCTCCAAGTGTAGGGGTGTCATTGTTCTGGGACCCCCAAGTGTAGGGATGTCATTGTTCTGGGATTCCCAAGTGTCAACATACCATTGTTCTTGGACCCTCCTGTGACAGGATGTCATTGTTCTGGGACCCCCAAGTGTAGGGGTGGCATTGTTCTGGGACCCCCAAGTGTAGGGGTGTCATTGTTCTGGGACCCCCAAGTGTAGGGGTGGCATTGTTCTGGGACTCCCAAGTGTCAGCGGATCATTGTTGTGGGACCCCAAAGTGTCAGTGTATTGTACTAGGATCCCCAAGTGTCAGTGTTCTGGACCCCCAAGTGTCATTGGGTCTTTGTTCTAGGACCCCCAGGTGTAAGTGTGTCATTTTTCTGGGATCCTTGATGTCATTGTTCTGGGCCTTCCAAGTGTTGGGGTGTCATTGTTCTGGAACCTCAAAGTGTTGGAGTGTCATTGTTCTGGGATCCCCAGGTGTCAGTTTTCCACAATCTCAAATGTCAGTGTTTCATTGTTCAGGGATCCTAAGTGTCATTGTTCTGGGACCGTCAAGTGTTAGTGGGTCACTGTTCTAGGAACCCATAGGTGTAAGTGTGTCATTTTCTGGGATCCTCAGTTTCAGTGTGTCATTGTTCTGAGATCCCCAGGTGTAAGTGCATTATTGTTCTGGAATCCTGAGTGTTGGGGTGTCATTGTTCTGGGACTTCCAAGTGTTGGTGTATCATTGTTCTGGGACCCCCAGGTGTCAAGTGTGTAATTTTTCCACAATCTCAAATGTCAGTGTTTCATTGTTCTAGGATCCTAAGTGTCATTGTTCTGGGACCTCCAAGTGTCAGCGTATCATTGTTCTGGGATCCCCAAGTGTCAGTGTGTCATTCCTCTGGCAATGATTGAGGCTGGGTTGACAATATAGCTTTAGAAATATGCAGACATTAAACTGCATTTGGGCTGGGTTCACACCATCCCTTTCCAGTAACACACAATACATACGGAGTAGCACAGTGGTGCCATTCCTTTGAATTTTATCCCAATACCCTAAGGCCGCATCCACACAGGCGTACCTATCCATCCACACCGGCGTACCTATCCATCCACACAGGCGTACCTATCCATCCACACGGGCGTACCTATCCATCCACACCGGCGTACCTATCCATCCACACCGGCGTACCTATCCATCCACACCGGCGTACCTATCCATCCACACCGGCGTACCTATACATACACACAGGTATATCTATCCATCCACACGGGCATACCTATCCATACACCCAGCGAGGGCCGTCTTCCCCCGCACAGGATAACACAGGTGTTCCGTGCATCCCCATACAGCCGGACCCATTTATATCTATCAGGACGCAACAACTACACAGACACAGCCGCTGCTCCCAATCTGACAGCCATGCGGGTTCAGGCCTATGTCCCCGTACGCAGACTGTATGCATTTGGGGACACACACCCACACAGCGGTGAATTTGGGCGCAGTGGATGTGTCTGTACAGCTGTTGCATCATAACAGACATGAGTGGGACTGGCAGCATGGAACTCCTCTGGCATCTGTTGTGGGTGTATACGGCCCTTCACATGGGTATACGGATAGATACGGCACTTCACATGGGTATACAGATAAATACGCTCCTGTGCGGGTGTATACAGCCCTTCACATGGGTATACATATAGATACTCTCCTGTGTGGTTGTATACGGCCCTTCACATGGGTATACAGATAGATACTCTCCTGTGTGGTTGTATACGGCCCTTCACATGGGTATACAGATAGATACTCTCCTGTGTGGGTGTATATGGCCCTTCACATGGGTATACGGATAGATACGGCACTTCACATGGGTATACAGATAAATACGCTCCTGTGCGGGTGTATACAGCCCTTCACATGGGTATACAGATAGATACTCTCCTGTGTGGTTGTATACGGCCCTTCACATGGGTATACGGATAGATACTCTCCTGTGTGGGTGTATACGGCCCTTCACATGGGTATACGGATAGATACTCTCATGTGCAGGTGTATACGGCCCTTCACATGGGTATACAGATAGATACTCTCCTGTGCGGGTGTATACGGCCCTTCACATGGGTATACAGATAAATACGCTCCTATGTGGGTGTATACGGCCCTTCACATGGGTATACAGATAAATACGCTCCTGTGCGGGTGTATACAGCCCTTCACATGGGTATACAGATAGATACTCCCCTGTGTGGGTGTATACGGCCCTTCACATGGGTATACAGATAAATACGCTCCTATGTGGGTGTATACGGCCCTTCACATGGGTATACAGATAAATAGGCTCCTATGTGTGTGTATACGGCCCTTCAGATAAATACGCTCCTGTGCGGGTGTATACGGCCCTTCACATGGGTATACGGATAGATACTCTCCTATGTGGTCTGTATACGGACCTTCACATGGGTATACGGATAGATACGCAGCACGTGGCATCTCGTACATTTCCAGGCGTTGATATGCCCTATCAGGCGGTGCAGGAAACGGGATGCGGTCTGCAGCGCTCGGTACATACTGGAAGTTGCGTTCACCATAAATGGCAGCCCACCAACGCATGTAACGTGTTACCACGGCGTCATCTGTGTGACCTCACAATAGATCACATGTCCTTGCGTTAACGCAGCGAACGAGTGTGACCCAGGCAGTGAGCGGTGTAGACGGCGGTAACACACGATACGGGGTTGTCTTTTTTTTAAATTCCAATTTAGCGTTACCTGCCTGCATGTATGTATGGGGGTAACGGGCTGCGTCTGACCACCGTCAGGACTCAGTGCACCGAACGAAATGCAAAAAAATAACGCACCTGTGTACGGGATCGAACGGTTATCTCCGCCATTTCAACGCACGGTTTACTGCAATAGAAATACCACAAAATGTGCAACACGAAAAAACAAACTTCTATCATAAACTGTGCCCTGTATATAGGAGAGAGGGGGATGGGGCCTGCTCTCCTCACAGCACCGGCCTCAGCCAATCCCGGGACCCCTCCGGTGCGGCCTATCCCGGGCATTCCTCCGGTGTGGCCTATCCCCCGGGACCCCTCCGGTGCGGCGGCTGCGGCCTATCTTGGATATTCCTCCGGTGCGGCCTAACCCGGGCAGAAGCCTGTCTCCGACTCTCCGGGATCCCCCCGGTTCGGCCTACCCTCGCTATTTCCCCGGTGCGGCCCATTTCGGTAAATCTCCGGTGCGGCCTGTGTAGGAACGGCGGCGCTCGGTACGGATGGCGGAGATGCGGCGGGTGTCGGTGGTCCTCCCGGCGGGGGGTACCGGGGAGCGGCTGGGTGGCGGGACCCCCAAACAGTACTGCCCGGTGCTGGGAAGAGCCCTGATCAGCCGGACGATGGAGGCCATGGAGAGGTGAGGAGGATCCGCCGATCTACATCGTCCTGTGTATGGGGGGGGATGAGACACTTCCCAGCAGATGTACGGGACTGTTCACAACTCTTCTCCTCCGTACCTAATCTCCTATAACCCTCCTCCATATATAACCCCCATACCCCTCCTCTATACCTAACCCCTATACCCCTCCTCTATACCCCTCCTCCATACCTAACCCCTATACCCCTCTTCCATACCCCTCCTCCATACCTAACCCCTATACCCCACCTCCGTACCCCTCCTCCATACCTAACCCCTATACCCTTCCTCTATACCCCTCCTCCATAACTAACCCCTACACCCCTCCTCCATACCTAACCCCTATACCCCTCCTCTATACCCCTCCTCCATACCTAACCCCTATACCCCTCCTCCATACCTAACCCCTATACCCCTCCTCTATACCCCTCCTCCATACCTAACCCCTATACCCCTCCTCCATACCTAACCCCTATACCCCTCCTCTATACCTAACCCTTATACCCCTCCTCTATACCTAACCCTTATACCCCTCCTCCATACCTAACCCTTATACCCCTCCTCCATACCTAACCCTTATACCCCTCCTCCATACCTAACCCCTATACCCCTCCTCAATACCTAACCCCTATACCCCTCCTCCATACCTAACCCCTATACCCCTCCTCTATACCCCTCCTCCATACCTAACCCCTATACCCCTCCTCTATACCCCTCCTCCATACCTAACCCCTACACCCCTCCTCCATACCTAACACCTATACCCCTCCTCTTTACCCCTCCTCCATACCTAACCCCTATACCCCTCCTCTATACCCCTCCTCCATACCTAACCACTACACCCCTCCTCCATACCTAACACCTATACCCCTCCTCTATACCCCTCCTCCATACCTAACCCCTATACCCCTCCTCTATACCCCTCCTCCATACCTAACCCCTATACCCCTCCTCCATACCTAACCCCTATACCCCACCTCCATACCCCTCCTCCATACCTAACCCCTATACCCCTCCTCCATACCTAACCCCTATACCCCTCCTCCATACCTAACCCCTATACCCCTCCTCCATACCTAACCCCTATACCCCTCCTCAATACCCCTCCTCCATACCTAACCCCTATACCCCTCCTCTATACCCCTCCTCCATACCTAACCCCTATACCCCTCCTCTATACCCCTCCTCCATACCTAACCCCTACACCCCTCCTCCATACCTAACCCCTATACCCCTCCTCCATACCTAACCCCTATACTCCTCCTCTACACCCCTCCTCCATACCTAACCCCTACACCCCTCCTCTATACCCCTCCTCCATACCTAACCACTACACCCCTCCTCCATACCTAAACCCTATTCCCCTCCTCCATACCTAACCCCTATACCCTTCCTCTATATCCCTCCTCCATAACTAACCCCTATACCCCTCCTCCATACCTAACCCCTATACCCCTCTTCCATACCTAACCCCTATACCCCTCCTCTATACCCCTCCTCCATACCTAACCCCTATACCCCTCCTCCATACCTAACCCCTATACCCCTCTTCCATACCCCTCCTCCATACCTAACCCCTATACCCCACCTCCATACCCCTCCTCCATACCTAACCCCTATACCCCTCCTCCATACCTAACCCCTATACCCCTCCTCTATACCCCTCCTCCATACCCCTCCTCCATACCTAACCCCTATACCCCTCCTCCATACCTAACCCCTATACCCCTCCTCTTTACCCCTCCTCCATACCTAACCCCTATACCCCTCCTCCATACCTAACCCCTATACCCCTCCTCTATACCCCTCCTCCATACCTAACCCTTATACCCCTCCTCCATACCTAACCCCTACACCCCTCCTCCATACCTAACCCCTATACCCCTCCTCCATACCTAACCCCTATACCCCTCCTCTATACCCCTCCTCCATACCTAACCCCTATACCCCTCCTCTATACCCCTCCTCCATACCTAACCCCTACACCCCTCCTCCATACCTAACACCTATACCCCTCCTCTATACCCCTCCTCCATACCTAACCCCTATACCCCTCCTCTATACCCCTCCTCCATACCTAACCACTACACCCCTCCTCCATACCTAAACCCTATTCCCCTCCTCCATACCTAACCCCTATACCCTTCCTCTATACCCCTCCTCCATAACTAACCCCTATACCCCTCCTCCATACCTAACCCCTATACCCCTCTTCCATACCTAACCCCTATACCCCTCCTCTATACCCCTCCTCCATACCTAACCCCTATACCCCTCCTCTATACCCCTCCTCCATACCTAACCCCTATACCCCTCCTCTATACCCCTCCTCCATAACTAACCCCTATACCCCTCCTCCATACCTAACCCCTATACCCCTCTTCCATACCCCTCCTCCATACCTAACCCCTATACCCCACATCCATACCCCTCCTCCATACCTAACCCCTATACCCCTCCTCCATACCTAACCCCTATACCCCTCCTCCATACCCCTCCTCCATACCTAACCCCTATACCCCTCCTCCATACCTAACCCCTATACCCCTCCTCCATACCTAACCCCTATACCCCTCCTCTATACCCCTCCTCCATACCTAACCCCTATACCCCTCCTCTATACCCCTCCTCCATAACTAACCCCTATACCCCTCCTCCATACCTAACCCCTATACCCCTCTTCCATACCCCTCCTCCATACCTAACCCCTATACCCCACCTCCGTACCCCTCCTCCATACCTAACCCCTATACCCCTCCTCCATACCTAACCCCTATACCCCTCCTCTATACCCCTCCTCCATACCCCTCCTCCATACCTAACCCCTATACCCCTCCTCCATACCTAACCCCTATACCCCTCCTCTATACCCCTCCTCCATACCTAACCCTTATACCCCTCCTCCATACCTAACCCCTACACCCCTCCTCAATACCTAACCCCTATACCCCTCCTCCATACCTAACCCCTATACCCCTCCTCTATACCCCTCCTCCATACCTAACCCCTATACCCCTCCTCTATACCCCTCCTCCATACCTAACCCCTACACCCCTCCTCCATACCTAACACCTATACCCCTCCTCTATACCCCTCCTCCATACCTAACCCCTATACCCCTCCTCTATACCCCTCCTCCATACCTAACCACTACACCCCTCCTCCATACCTAACACCTATACCCCTCCTCTATACCCCTCCTCCATACCTAACCCCTATACCCCTCCTCTATACCCCTCCTCCATACCTAACCCCTATACCCCTCCTCCATACCTAACCCCTATACCCCACCTCCATACCCCTCCTCCATACCTAACCCCTATACCCCTCCTCTATACCCCTCCTCCATACCCCTCCTCCATACCTAACCCCTATACCCCTCCTCCATACCTAACCCCTATACCCCTCCTCTATACCTAACCCCTATACCCCTCCTCTATACCCCTCCTCCATACCCCTCCTCCATACCTAACCCCTATACCCCTCCTCCATACCTAATCCCTATACCCCTCCTCTATACCCCTCCTCCATACCTAATCCCTATACCCCTCCTCTATACCTAACCCCTATACCCCTCCTCTATACCCCTCCTCCATACCTAACCCATATACCCCTCCTCCATACCTAACCCCTACACCCCTCCTCCATACCTAACCCCTATACCCCTCCTCCATACCTAACCCCTATACCCCTCCTCTACACCCCTCCTCCATACCTAACCCCTACACCCCTCCTCCATACCTAACCCCTATACCCCTCCTCAATACCCCTCCTCCATACCTAACCCCTATACCCCTCCTCCATACCCCTCCTCCATACCTAACCACTACACCCCTCCTCCATACCTAAACCCTATTCCCCTCCTCCATACCTAACCCCTATACCCTTCCTCTATACCCCTCCTCCATAACTAACCCCTATACCCCTCCTCCATACCTAACCCCTGTACCCCTCTTCCATACCTAACCCCTATACCCCTCCTCTATACCCCTCCTCCATACCTAACCCCTATACCCCTCCTCTATACCCCTCCTCCATAACTAACCCCTATACCCCTCCTCCATACCTAACCCCTATACCCCTCTTCCATACCCCTCCTCCATACCTAACCCCTATACCCCACTTCCATACCCCTCCTCCATACCTAACCCCTATACCCCTCCTCCATACCTAACCCCTATACCCCTCCTCTATACCCCTCCTCCATACCCCTCCTCCATACCTAACCCCTATACCCCTCCTCCATACCTAACCCCTATACCCCTCCTCTATACCCCTCCTCCATACCTAACCCCTATACCCCTCCTCCATACCTAACCCCTATACCCCTCCTCTATACCCCTCCTCTATACCTAACCCTTATACCCCTCCTCCATACCTAACCCCTACACCCCTCCTCCATACCTAACCCCTATACCCCTCCTCCATACCTAACCCCTATACCCCTCCTCTATACCCCTCCTCCATACCTAACCCCTACACCCCTCTCCATACCTAACACCTATACCCCTCCTCTATACCCCTCCTCCATACCTAACCCCTATACCCCTCCTCTACACCCCTCCTCCATACCTAACCCCTACACCCCTCCTCCATACCTAACCCCTATACCCCTCCTCAATACCCCTCCTCCATACCTAACCCCTATACCCCTCCTCTATACCCCTCCTCCATACCTAACCACTACACCCCTCCTCCATACCTAAACCCTATTCCCCTCCTCCATACCTAACCCCTATACCCTTCCTCTATACCCCTCCTCCATAACTAACTCCTATACCCCTCCTCCATACCTAACCCCTATACCCTTCTTCCATACCTAACCCCTATACCCCTCCTCTATACCCCTCCTCCATACCTAACCCCTATACCCCTCCTCCATACCTAACCCCTATACCCCTCCTCCATAACTAACCCCTATACCCCTCCTCCATACCTAACCCCTATACCCCTCTTCCATACCCCTCCTCCATACCTAACCCCTATACCCCACCTCCATACCCCTCCTCCATACCTAACCCCTATACCCCTCCTCCATACCTAACCCCTATACCCCTCCTCTATACCCCTCCTCCATACCTAACCCCTATACCCCTCCTCCATACCTAACCCCTCCTCTATACCCCTCCTCCATACCTAACCCCTATACCCCTCCTCTATACCCCTCCTCCATACCTAACCCCTATACCCCTCCTCCATACCTAACCCCTATACCCCTCCTCTATACCTCTCCTCCATACCTAACCCTTATACCCCTCCTCCATACCTAACCCCTACACCCCTCCTCCATACCTAACCCCTATACCCCTCCTCCATACCTAACCCCTATACCCCTCCTCTATACCCCTCCTCCATACCTAACCCCTATACCGCTCCTCTATACCCCTCCTCCATACCTAACCACTACACCCCTCCTCCATACCTAACCCCTATACCCCTCTTCCATACCCCTCCTCCATACCTAACCCCTATACCCCTCCTCCATACCTAACCCCTATACCCCTCCTCTATACCCCTCCTCCATACCCCTCCTCCATACCTAACCCCTATACCCCTCCTCCATACCTAACCCCTATACCCCACCTCCATACCCCTCCTCCATACCTAACCCCTATACCCCTCCTCCATACCTAACCCCTATACCCCTCCTCTATACCCCTCCTTCATACCCCTCCTCCATACCTAACCCCTATACCCCTCCTCCATACCTAACCCCTATACCCCTCCTCTATACCCCTCCTCCATACCTAACCCCTATACCCCTCCTCTATACCCCTCCTCCATACCTAACCCCTATACCCCTCCTCCATTCCTAACCCCTATACCCCTCCTCCATACCTAACCCCTATACCCCTCCTCCATTCCTAACCTTCTAACCCCTATACCCCTCCTCCATTCCTAACCTCCTAACCCCTATACCCCTCCTCCATTCCTAACCTTCTAACCCCTATACCCCTCCTCCATACCTAACCTCCTAACCCCCATATCCCTCCTCCATACCTAACCCCTATACCCCTCCTCTATACCCCTCCTCCATACCTAACCCCTATACCCCTCCTCCATTCCTAACCCCTATACCCCTCCTCCATTCCTAACCTTCTAACCCCTATACCCCTCCTCCATTCCTAACCCCTATACCCCTCCTCCATACCTAACTCCTATACCCCTCCTCCATTCCTAACCCCTATACCCCTCCTCCATTCCTAACCTTCTAACCCCTATACCCCTCCTCCATTCCTAACCCCTATACCCCTCCTCCATTCCTAACCTCCTAACCCCTATACCCCTCCTCCATACCTAACCTCCTAACCCCCATATCCCTCCTCCATACCTAACCCCTACACCCCTCCTCCATACCTAACCCCTACACCCCTCCCCCATACCCAACCTCCCAACCCTCTATACCCTTCCTCCATACCTCACCTCCTAACTCCTATACCTAGCCCCCCCCCCCCAACTAGTCTAGCCCCTCAACTCTTATACCGCTCCCCTGTACCTAACTCCCCCAAATCCTATACCCCACCTCTATACCGAACCCCCCAACTTCTTTGCCCCTCTTCTGTATCTAACCCCCAACTTCCTGCTCCCCTCCTCCATATCTAAGCCCCCCAACTCCTATACTCCTCCCAGTACCTATCCCCCCCCAACTCATTTACTCCTCACCAGTACCTATCCCCCAAACTCCTATACTGCACCCCAGTACCTATCCCTTAACTCATATGCTCCTCCCCAGTACCTATCCCACCAACTTCTATACTCCTCCCCAGTACCTATCTCTCCAACTCATATACTCCTCCCCAGTACCTATCTCTCCAACTCATATACTCCTCCCCAGTACCTATCCCAACAACTCATATACTGCTCCCCAGTACCTATCCCACCAACTCCTATACTTCTCCCCAGTACCTATCCCACCAACTCCTATACTCCTCCCCAGTACCTATCCCCCAACTCTTATACTCATCCCCAGTACCTACAGGGCCGATCCTAGGGTCACCGTCGCCTGGGTGCAGAAATATTTCTGGCGCCCCCACATGGGCGTGGTCATCTTTACCAACTCCTCCCCTTTATAAATGTTTCTATGGCAACGACTCAAACACAGAGATGCTCCCCTAAGAAGTCTTTGTTACCTTAGGATCCTCCCATGATCTTTTAACAATAAAAAAAAATACAGGAAGAGCTTACACTAATGAGACCTGGAGGGGAGTCTCTCTGATGCACACACAGAGGGCTTCTGTTAGAGAGTCTGTTAGAAAGAGCCCCCAGACATGATACAGGAGATGGCCAGAGACTGCAGACATCACACAGGAGATGGTCAGAGACTGCAGGCATGATACAGGAGATGGTCAGAGACTGCAGACCTGATACAGGAGATGGTCAGAGACTGCAGACATGATACAGGAGATGGTCAGAGACTGCAGACATGATACAAGGAGATGGTCAGAGACTGCAGACATGATACAGGAGATGGTCAGAGACTGCAGACATGATACAGGAGATGGTCAGAGACTGCAGACATGATACAGGAGATGGTCAGAGACTGCAGACATGATACAGGAGATGGTCAGAGACTGCAGACATGATACAGGAGATGGTCAGAGACTGCAGACATGATACAGGAGATGGTCAGAGACTGCAGACATGATACAGGAGATGGTCAGAGACTGCAGACATGATACAGGAGATGGTCAGAGACTGCAGACATAGTACAGGAGATGGTCAGAGACTGCAGACATAGTACAGGAGATGGTCAGAGACTGCAGATATTGTACAGGAGACGCCCAGAGACTGCAGACATTGTACAGGAGATGGTCAGAGACTGTAGTTATGATACAAGAGACAGTCAGAGACTGCAATCATAGAACAGGAGATGGTCAGAGCCTGCAATCATAGAACAGGAGATGGTCAGAGACTGCAGACATAGTACAGGAGATGATCAGAGACTGCAATCATAGAACAGGAGATGGTCAGAGACTGCAGACATAGTACAGGAGATGGTCAGAGACTGCAGACATAGTACAGGAGAAGATCAGAGACTGCAGACATAGTACAGGAGATGCCCAGAGACTGCAGATATTGTACAGGAGATGCCCAGAGACTGCAGACATAGTACAGGAGATGGTCAGAGACTGTAGTTATGATACAAGAGACGATCAGAGACTGCAATCATAGAACAGGAGATGGTCAGAGACTGCAGACATGTTACAAGAGATGGTCAGAGATTGTAGTTATAATACAAGAGACAGTCAGAGACTGCAATCATAGAACAGGAGATGGTCAGAGACTGCAATCATAGAACAGGAGATGATCAGAGACTGCAGACATAGTACATGAGATGGTCAGAGACTGCAGGCATAGTACAAGAGATGGTTAGAGACTGCAGACATAGTACAGGAGATGCCCAGAGACTGCAGACATAGTACAGGAGATGGTTAGAGACTGCAGACAGGATATAAGAGATGGTCAGAGACTGCAGACATATTACAGGAGATGGTCAGAGACTGCAGACATAGTACAGGAGATGATCAGAGACTGCAGACATAGTACAGGAGATGCCCAGAGACTGCAGACATAGTACAGGAGATGGTCAGAGACTGCAGACATAGTACAGGAGATGATGAGAGACTGCAGACATAGTACAGGAGATGATGAGAGACTGCAGACATAGTACAGGAGATGATGAGAGACTGCAGACATAGTACAGGAGATGCCCATAGACTGCAGACATAGTACAGGAGATGGTCAGAGACTGTAGTTATGATACAAGAGACGGTCAGAGACTGCAATCATAGAACAGGAGATGGTCAGAGACTGCAGACATGGTACAGGAGATGATCAGAGACTGCAGACATGGTACAGGAGATGATCAGAGACTGCAGACATAATACAGGAGATGATCAGAGACTGCAGACATAATACAGGAGATGATCAGAGACTGCAGACATAGTACAGGAGATGCCCAGAGACTGCAGACATAGTACAGGAGATGATCAGAGACTGCAGACATAGTACAGGAGATGATCAGAGACTGCAGACATAGTACAGGAGATGCCCAGAGACTGCAGACATAGTACAGGAGATGCCCAGAGACTGCAGACATAGTACAGGAGATGGTCAGAGACTGTAGTTATGATACAAGAGACGATCAGAGACTGCAATCATAGTACAGGTGATGGTCAGAGAAAGCAATCGTAGAACAGGAGATGGTCAGAGACTGCAGACATAGTACAGGAGATGGTCAGAGACTGCAGACATAGTACAGGAGATGGTCAGAGACTGTAGTTATGATACAAGAGACGGTCAGAGACTGCAATCATAGAACAGGAGATGGTCAGAGACTGCAGACATAGTACAGGAGATGCCCAGAGACTGCAGACATAGTACAGGAGATGCCCAGAGACTGCAGACATAGTACAGGAGATGCCCAGAGACTGCAGACATAGTACAGGAGATGGTCAGAGACTGCAGACAGGATATAAGAGATGGTCAGAGACTGCAGACATATTACAGGAGATGGTCAGAGACTGTAGACATAGTACAGGAGATGGTCAGAGACTGCAGACATGGTACAGGAGATGATCAGAGACTGCAGACATAGTACAGGAGATGATCAGAGACTGCAGACATAGTACAGGAGATGATCAGAGACTGCAGACATAGTACAGGAGATGATCAGAGACTGCAGACATAGTACAGGAGATGCCCAGAGACTGCAGACATAGTACAGGAGATGGTCAGAGACTGTAGTTATGATACAAGAGACGATCAGAGACTGCAATCATAGTACAGGTGATGGTCAGAGAAAGCAATCGTAGAACAGGAGATGGTCAGAGACTGCAGACATATTACAGGAGATGGTCAGAGACTGCAGACATAGTACAGGAGATGATCAGAGACTGCAGACATAGTACAGGAGATGCCCAGAGACTGCAGACATAGTACAGGAGATGGTCAGAGACTGCAGACATAGTACAGGAGATGATGAGAGACTGCAGACATAGTACAGGAGATGATGAGAGACTGCAGACATAGTACAGGAGATGATGAGAGACTGCAGACATAGTACAGGAGATGCCCATAGACTGCAGACATAGTACAGGAGATGGTCAGAGACTGTAGTTATGATACAAGAGACGGTCAGAGACTGCAATCATAGAACAGGAGATGGTCAGAGACTGCAGACATGGTACAGGAGATGATCAGAGACTGCAGACATGGTACAGGAGATGATCAGAGACTGCAGACATAATACAGGAGATGATCAGAGACTGCAGACATAATACAGGAGATGATCAGAGACTGCAGACATAGTACAGGAGATGCCCAGAGACTGCAGACATAGTACAGGAGATGATCAGAGACTGCAGACATAGTACAGGAGATGATCAGAGACTGCAGACATAGTACAGGAGATGCCCAGAGACTGCAGACATAGTACAGGAGATGCCCAGAGACTGCAGACATAGTACAGGAGATGGTCAGAGACTGTAGTTATGATACAAGAGACGATCAGAGACTGCAATCATAGTACAGGTGATGGTCAGAGAAAGCAATCGTAGAACAGGAGATGGTCAGAGACTGCAGACATAGTACAGGAGATGGTCAGAGACTGCAGACATAGTACAGGAGATGGTCAGAGACTGTAGTTATGATACAAGAGACGGTCAGAGACTGCAATCATAGAACAGGAGATGGTCAGAGACTGCAGACATAGTACAGGAGATGCCCAGAGACTGCAGACATAGTACAGGAGATGCCCAGAGACTGCAGACATAGTACAGGAGATGGTCAGAGACTGCAGACAGGATATAAGAGATGGTCAGAGACTGCAGACATATTACAGGAGATGGTCAGAGACTGCAGACATAGTACAGGAGATGATGAGAGACTGCAGACATAGTACAGGAGATGATCAGAGACTGCAGACATAGTACAGGAGATGCCCAGAGACTGCAGACATAGTACAGGAGATGGTTAGAGACTGTAGTTATGATACAAGAGACGGTCAGAGACTGCAATCATAGAACAGGAGATGGTCAGAGACTGTAGACATAGTACAGGAGATGGTCAGAGACTGCAGACATGGTACAGGAGATGATCAGAGACTGCAGACATAGTACAGGAGATGATCAGAGACTGCAGACATAGTACAGGAGATGATCAGAGACTGCAGACATAGTACAGGAGATGATCAGAGACTGCAGACATAGTACAGGAGATGCCCAGAGACTGCAGACATAGTACAGGAGATGGTCAGAGACTGTAGTTATGATACAAGAGACGATCAGAGACTGCAATCATAGTACAGGTGATGGTCAGAGAAAGCAATCGTAGAACAGGAGATGGTCAGAGACTGCAGACATAGTACAGGAGATGGTCAGAGACTGCAGACATAGTACAGGAGATGGTCAGAGACTGCAGACATAGTACAGGAGATGGTCAGAGACTGCAGACATAGTACAGGAGATGGTCAGAGACTGTAGTTATGATACAAGAGACGGTCAGAGACTGCAATCATAGAACAGGAGATGGTCAGAGACTGCAGACATAGTACAGGAGATGCCCAGAGACTGCAGACATAGTACAGGAGATGGTCAGAGACTGCAGACAGGATATAAGAGATGGTCAGAGACTGCAGACATATTACAGGAGATGGTCACAGACTGCAGACATAGTACAGGAGATGATCAGAGACTGCAGACATAGTACAGGAGATGATGAGAGACTGCAGACATAGTACAGGAGATGATCAGAGACTGCAGACATAGTACAGGAGATGATCAGAGACTGCAGACATAGTACAGGAGATGATCAGAGACTGCAGACATAGTACAGGAGATGATCAGAGACTGCAGACATAGTACAGGAGATGATCAGAGACTGCAGACATAGTACAGGAGATGGTCAGAGACTGCAGACATAGTACAGGAGATGGTCAGAGACTGCAGACATAGTACAGGAGATGGTCAGAGACTGTAGTTATGATACAAGAGACGGTCAGAGACTGCAATCATAGAACAGGAGATGGTCAGAGACTGCAGACATAGTACAGGAGATGCCCAGAGACTGCAGACATAGTACAGGAGATGCCCAGAGACTGCAGACATAGTACAGGAGATGGTCAGAGACTGCAGACAGGATATAAGAGATGGTCAGAGACTGCAATCATAGAACAGGAGATGGTCAGAGACTGTAGACATAGTACAGGAGATGGTCAGAGACTGCAGACATGGTACAGGAGATGGTCAGAGACTGCAGACATGGTACAGGAGATGATCAGAGACTGCAGACATAGTACAGGAGTTGATCAGAGACTGCAGACATAGTACAGGAGATGCCCAGAGACTGCAGACATAGTACAGGAGATGGTCAGAGACTGTAGTTATAATACAAGAGACGATCAGAGACTGCAATCATAGTACAGGTGATGGTCAGAGAAAGCAATCGTAGAACAGGAGATGGTCAGAGACTGCAGACATAGTACAGGAGATGGTCAGAGACTGCAGACATAGTACAGGAGATGGTCAGAGACTGCAGACATAGTACAGGAGATGGTCAGAGACTGTAGTTATGATACAAGAGACGGTCAGAGACTGCAATCATAGAACAGGAGATGGTCAGAGACTGCAGACATAGTACAGGAGATGGTCAGAGACTGCAGACATACTACAAGAGATGGTCAGAAACTGCAGACATACTACAAGAGATGGTCAGAGACTTCAATTCCTATGGACACTAGTACATAATGGCCGATCGGCCCTCTCACCTGACCCAGCGATACAGCAATGGTTCCTCTGATCAGGAGTCAGCTCACTCTGAATTGCCCATGGTGACTCCGCTGGGTAGCACCCAGATCTGTATTCCTGCAATGACTCCATTCCTTTCTCTGCCAGGGATGGCGCTAGGCTGTGTGGCTTTCCCTCTGGTGGCGCAGGGCAGCAGGGTTCTCTCTCTGATGGTGTTCTCTCAGCTCTGTCCTCTCCCTCTGGAGTCCTGGGTGTACTTCCCTGAAAGCTTTCCCAGGCTCCTGTCTCTCTCTCTCTTTCCCATTCAGCTGAGCATGCTGTGTGGGCTGCAGTTTCTGTGATACAGTGGGGCTGCCAGTCCTCGGGACTATATGTCCCACAATCCTCTTCTCTGCTCCTTTTTCTATTCTGTTTCCTCCCTGGTTGATATGAAGGCGGGGGAAGAAACAGTGGGCAGCTGTGCTGGCAAGCACCGCTCACTAGTACAGCAGCACGCAGGAGGAGAGGGAGGGGGGAAAGGAGAGGGAGGGGGGAAGGGAGAGCCCGCAGCTGCATTGGCTTCACTAGGGTTAGGGTCACCCCCCTTCCACCAACTATAGTCGCCCCTCAGTACAGACCCCCCTCCACTATATATAGACCCCCCTCCGTCAGTGCAGAACCCGCACTAAGTATAAACCCCTCCCTCAGTACAGACCTTACTCAGTACAGATCCCCCCTAGGTAACCCCCCCTCTATTAGTACAGACCCCCCTCCATTAGTAAAGACCCTCCCTCCATTAGTACAGACCCCCTCTCCATTAGTACAGACCCCCCAGGACAGACCCCCTCTCCATTAGTACAGACCCCCCTCCATTAGTACAGACCCCAGTACAGACCCCCCCATTAGTACAGACCCCCCCATTAGTACAGACCCCCTCTCCATTAGTACAGACCCCCCTCCATTAGTACAGACCCCCCAGGACAGACCCCCCCTCCAATAGTACAGACCCCCCTCCATTAGTACAACCCCCCAGGACAGACCCCCTCTCCATTAGTACAGACCCCCCTCCATTAATACAGACCCCCTCCATTAGTACAGACCCCCCAGGACAGACCCCCCTCCATTAGTACAGACCCCCCAGGACAGACCCCCTCTCCATTTGTACAGACCCCCCCTCCATTAGTACAGACCCCCCCTCCATTAGTACAGACCCCATTAGTACAGACCCCCTCTCCATTAGTACAGACCCCCCAGGACAGACTCCCCTCCATTAGTACAGACCCCCCATTAGTACAGACCCCATTAGTACAGACCCCCTCTCCATTAGTACAGACCCCCCCAGGACAGACCCCCTCTCCATTAGTACAGACCCCCCAGTACAGACCCCCCCATTAGTACAGACCCCCCTCCGTTAGTACAGACCCCATTAGTACAGATCCCCTCTCCATTAGTACAGACCCCCCAGGACAGACCCCCCTCCATTAGTACAGACCCCCATTAGTACAGACCCCCCCTCCATTAGTACAGACCCCATTAGTACAGACCCCCCCTCCATTAGTACAGACCCCCAGGACAGACCCCCCTCCATTAGTACAGACCCCCCTCCATTAGTACAGACCCCCCTCCATTAGTACAGACCCCCCTCCATTAGTACAGAACCCCCCCATTAGTACAGACCCCCCCATTAGTACAGACCCCCTCCATTAGTACAGACCCCATTAGTACAGACCCCCCTCCATTAGTACAGACCCCCCATTAGTACAGCCCCCCCATTATTAGTACAGCCCCCCCTCCATTAGTACAGACCCCCTCATTACTACAGCCCCCCTCCATTAGTACAGCCCCCCTCCATTAGTACAGCCCCCCTCATTACTACAGCCCCCCTCCATTAGTACAGCCCCCCCATTATTAGTACAGCCCCCCATTATTAGTACAGACCCCCCTCCATTAGAACAGACCCCCCCCATTAGTACAGCCCCCCCTCCATTAGTACAGCCCCCCTCCATTAGTACAGTACAGACCCCCCTCCATTAGGGTACATAAATACACCCGGGCAGCAGCTGCCAGTGTGCAGCCAGCTGCGCCGCCCGGGTGGAGAGCAGAGCAGATCAAAGCAGGCAGGAGCGGGAGACACAGAGAGGACAATGTGTCAGGCACGGACTGCTTCTCCCCAACTCCTATACTCCTCCCCAGTACCTATCCCAACAACTCATATACTGCTCCCCAGTACCTATCCCCCAAACTCCTATACTGCATCCCAGTACCTATCCCACCAACTCCTATACTCCTCCCCAGTATCTATCCCACCAACTCCTATACTTTTTCTCAGTACCTATCCCACCAACTCCCATACTTCTCTACAACTCCTATATTCCTCCCCAGTACCTATCCCCCAACTCTTATACTCATCCCCAGTACCTATCCCACCAACTCCTATACTCCTCCCCAGTATCTATCCCACCAACTCCTATACTTCTCCCCAGTACCTATCCCACTAACTCCTATACTTTTTCTCAGTACCTATCCCACCAACTCCCATACTTCTCTACAACTCCTATATTCCTCCCCAGTACCTAACCCCAACTCTTATACTCATCCCCAGTACCTATCTCCCCAACTCCTATACTCCTCCCCAGTACCTATCCCAACTCCCATACTTCTCCCCAACTCCTATACTCCTCCCCAGTACCTATCCCCCAACTCTTATACTCCGCCCCAGTACCTATCCCCCAACACCTATACTCCTCCCCAGTACCTATCTCCCCAACACCTATACTCCTCCCCAGTACGTATCTCCCCAACTCCTATACTCCTCTCCAGTACCTATCCCACCAACTCCTATACTTCTCCCCAGTACCTATCCCACCAACTCCTATACTTCTCCCCAGTACCTATCCCACCAACTCCTATACTTCTCCCCAGTACCTATCCCACCAACTCCTATACTCCTCCCCAGTACCTATCCCCCAACTCTTATACTCATCCCCAGTACCTATCTCCCCAACTCCTATACTCCTCCCCAGTACCTATCCCACCAACTCCCATACTTCTCCCCAACTCCTATACTCCTCCCCAGTACCTATCCCCCAACTCTTATACTCCTCCCCAGTACCTATCCCCCAACTCCTATACTCCTCCCCAGTACCTATCCCCCCAACTCCTATACTCCTCTCCAGTACCTATCCCACCAACTCCCATACTTCTCCCCAACTCCTATACTCCTCCCCAGTACCCATACCCTAAACTCCACTACCCCTTCTCCATTTCTATTCCCCCAATTCCTATACTTCTCCCCAGTACCTATGCCACCAACACCTATACTTCTCCCCAGAACCTATCCCCCCAACTCCAATACTCCTCCCCAGTACCTATCTCACCAACTCCGATACTTTTCCTCAGTACCTATCTCACCAACTCCCATACTTCTCCCCAACTCCTATACTCATCCCCAGTACCTTTCCCCCCAACTCCTATACTCCTCCCCAGTACCTTTCCCCCCCAACTCCTATACTCCTCCCCATTACCTTTCCCCCCCAACTCCTATACTCCTCCCCAGTACCTTTCCCCCCCAACTCCTATACTCCTCCCCAGTACCTATCCCCCCAACTCCTATACTCCTCTCCAGTACCTATCCCACCAACTCCTATACTTTTCCTCAGTACCTATCCCACCAACTCCCATACTTCTCCCCAACTCCTATACTCCTCCCCAGTACCCATACCCTAAACTCCACTACCCCTTCTCCATTTCTAAGCCCCCAATTCCTATACTTCTCCCCAGTACCTATGCCACCAACACCTATACTTCTCCCCAGAACCTATCCCCCCAACTCCAATACTCCTCCCCAGTACCTATCTCACCAACTCCTATACTTCTCCCCAGTACCTATCTCACCAACTCCCATACTTCTCCCCAACTCCTATACTCATCCCCAGTACCTTCCCCCCCAACTCCTATACTCCTCCCCAGTACCTTTCCCCCCCAACTCCTATACTCCTCCCCATTACCTTCCCCCCCCAACTCCTATACTCCTCCCCAGTACCTTTCCCCCCCCAACTCCTATACTCCTCCCCAGTACCTTTCCCCCCCAACTCCTATACTCCTCCCCAGTACCTTTCCCCCCCCAACTCCTATACTCCTCCCCAGTACCTTCCCCCCCCCAACTCCTATACTCCTCCCCAGTACCCATACCCTAAACTCCGCTACCCCTTCTCCATTTCTAATCCCCCAACTCCTATACTCCTCCCCAGTACCTATCTCCCCAACTGCTATACCTTTCCTCAATTTCTAACCCCCTAGGTGAAGAGTGGGTGAACAATATTAAAAAACTTTTGGACAGTAAAACAGTTTAGCTATAAGTAGTTCAGCTGTATAGTTTGATTAGCTATAACAAACCTGTAATAAATCTGACTGTGTGTTGCTTCCATTTTTTATAAATGCGCTTCCTCCTTTTTTGCAGAGTCAGCTGGATATCGGACATCGTTGTGGTGGTAGCCGTGGAGAGCGTGGATTTGATGAAGTCCATCATTCACACATATGGACACAAACGTATAACTCTGGTGGAAGGTGGGGTGACACGCCACCGCTCCATCTTCAATGGGCTCCGTGCTTTCTTAGAAGATCATTCCCTGGGGCCGGCGCTACAGAAACCGGAGGTGGTGATCATCCATGACGCCGTGCGACCGTTCGTGGAGGAAGATGTCCTGCTGCAAGTCGCCAGATCAGCCAAAGAGCACGGTGTAAGTTGGATTTTTGTTATGAGCACATATTGGGGAATTTCCATGCATATGACATGCTTTACAAAGCCAAAACTTTCTTTCTACGTTTGAATGGACTGCGAAGGGATTAAAACTTTTGCTGGGTTTTTACTGCTGTCTGGGGCTTCTTTAGAGAGATTTCCCCTCACCTTCTGTCCTGCTGACAATACCAGACAGGAAGTGAAGGAAAATCTGCAACAGGAACACAGAAATATATAGCAATGAAGAAATATCTAAATAGAGATTCCAGTTACTAGTAAAATCAAAACAGTAATAACTTTTAGTACAACTATGAGACAATAGGTTAGGTATGGAGGAGAGGGGTATAGGAATTTGAGGGTCAGGTATGGAGAATTGGGGTATAGGAGTTTGGGGGTCAGGTATGGAGCAGAGGTCTATAGGAGTTTGGGGTCAGGTATGGAGGAGAGGGGTATAGGAGTTTGGGGGTTAGGTATGGAGGAGAGGGGTATAGGAGTTTGGGGGTCAGGTATGGAGAACTGGGGTATAGGAGTTTGGGGGTCAGGTATGGAGGAGAGGGGTATAGGAGTTTGGGGGGTCAGGTATGGAGAACTGGGGTATAGGAGTTTGGGGGTTAGGTTTACAGGAGAGTGGTATAGGAGTTTGGGGGTCAGGTATGGAGGAGAGAGATATAGGAGTTTGGGGGTCAGGTATGGAGGAGAGGGATATAGGAGTTTGGGGGTCAGGTATGGAGGAGAGGGGTATAGGGGTTTTTGGGGTTAGGTATGGAGGAGAGGGGTATAGGGGTTTTTGGGGTTAGGTATGGAGGGGAGACAATGAGACAATAGGTTAGGTATGGAGGAGAGGGGTATAGGAGTTTGGGGGTCAGGTATGGAGCAGAGGGGTATAGGAATTTGGGGTCAGGTATGGAGGAGAGGGGTATAGGATTTTGGGGGTTAGGTATGGAGCAGAGGGGTATAGGAGTTTGGGGGTCAGGTATGGAGGAGACGGGTATAGGAGTCAGGTATGGAGAAGTGGGGTATAGGAGTTAGGGGGTCGGGTATGGAGGAGAGGGGTATAGGAGTTTGGGGTGTCAGGTATGGAGGAGAGAGGTATAGGGGTTTGGGGGTCAGGTATGGAGGAGAGGGGCATAGGGGTTTTTGAGGTTAGGTATGGAGGAGAGGGGTATAGGGGTTTTTGGGGTTAGGTGTGGAGGGGAGGGGTATAGAAGTTTGGGGGTCAGGTATGGAGGAGAGGGGTATAGGGGTTTTGGGGTTAGGTATGTCAGAGAGGGGTGTAAGAGTTTGGGGGTTAGGTAGGGAGGAAAAGGGGAATAGGAGTTTGGGGGTTGGGTATGGAGGAGAGGGGTATAGGGGTTAGGAGGTTAGGTATGGAGGAGAAGGGGTATAGGAGTTGGGGGGCTTTGGTACAGAGGAGGTGTTTGAGATTTAGATCCAAAGGAGGGATATAGGAATTGGGGGTTTAGGTATAGAAGAGGGCTAAAGGGGTAAGGGCCTTGGGTACAGAGGAGGGGTATAAGAGTTAGGGCAACCATAATGCTGATGCAGCCCACAATGAAATTGAGTTTGACACCCCTATGACATACCTAAGGCATATTGGTATACAAAGAACAATTTCTTATAATTTTATCACTTTTCGGAGGAATCAAACATCATTTCAATGAGCTGTAAGGGTACCAACAAATTCCTCGACATCTGCCAATTAAGGTTCCTATAGTGATAAGCCGATTTGTATACATGCTTAAAACATCCCTTTGGTAACAATTGCTCAATGTTCATTGTGAAATCATAAAAGGGGGAATGTTTATTATGTCCCCAGGAACTCAAAATATTGGAACCTAAAAGGATATCCACTGATGAGATAATACATTCCCACACATGGATAAGTGTCAGTAAAGGTCAATATCCAGGTAGTATATGGATTCTCAGAAATTGCAAGTGCTGGTATCCATATTGTGTGTCCTCAGGAATTACGGTATATTCCATCCATAAGGCAGTCAGTATCCTATTGGTGACCAAGTCAGATAAGAGTAGATCTTACCGAGATCTTAAAAGTACTTGGATATGCAATAGTGAAGTAATAGCAATCCCAGACATACATATATGTCAGCAAATGTCGGTTATCCATGTAATCTTTGGATTCCTAAAATTTGCCGGTGTGTGTATATATATAAAGTTTGTTCTCAGGACTTGTATTCCATCAGCTTCCTGATGGTAATTATGTCAGATGAAGGTGGACCTTTCAGAAATCTTCATAATGCTTGTGGTAGATTGGCAGCATGAACATCTAAAAGTCATATAAGACAGCAACAAATTAGTAAAGAAAAGCAGGATTTATCGGTGGACCATCATAGCAATTGAGGTGCCTTGTAACGTATTTCGCCTGATAGGCTTCTTCAGGGCATTATGTTCCCTATACAGCTTTGTTGATGTCTTACATAAACCTTGGATAGTCAGCCTTCTAACCTAACATGCTGTCAGCTCAAGCCCTTTTGACGTTTTGGTAAGATCCACCCTTATCAGACTCATTTACCATTAGGATACTGATCGCCTTACAGATTGAATTCTGTTCTTGAGAACACACTGTATACCGTATACCAGCACTGGCAATTTCTGAAAAATCAAAAGAAAAAGAATGGTGCAAGAAAAATGACAATGACAGTCCGTGATCAAATAAATTATACAGGGTATTGTGCAGACTAGGCAAACGTAAGAAAAAGAGTCCATGGATAAAGTTCACAAAGCAGTGATGGAGAACCTTGGCACCCCAGATGTTTTTGGAACTACATTTCCCATGATGCTCAGCTACACTGCAGAGTGCATGAGCATCATGGGAAATGTAGTTTTAAAACATCTTGGGTGCCAAGGTTCGCCATCACTGTCTAAGAGGTTAAAATAATTACACTTGTGGCAGCTCCCCTGTGAGTGAAGAAGTTCTATGGAACAAAAGCAAAGGAAGAGCAAGGTGTTCCAAACTAAGTGTAGAGGTTTAACCACGTCAGCTCCGGAAGATTTACCCCCTTAATGACCAGGCCATTTTTTTGGGATACGGTAGTGCGTCGTTTTAACTGACAATTGGGTGGTCATGCGACGCTGTACCCAAACAAAATTGACGTCCTTTTTTTCCCACAGATAGAGCTTTCTTTTGGTATTTGATCACCTCTGCGGTTTTAATTTTTTGCACCATAAACAAACAAAAAAAGTGACAATTTCGAAAAGAACTCCAATATTTTTTAACTTTTTGCTATAATAAATATCCATAAAAAAACAAAACACATTTCTTCATCAGTTTAGGCCAATATGTATTCTTCCACATATTTTTGGTAAAAAAATCGCAATAAGCGTATATTGATTGGTTTGCACAAAAGTTATAGCGTCTACAAAAGAGAGGATATATTGATGGCGGGACTGTGACATTGCGGTGGACAGATTGGACACTTTTGATGCTTTTTTTGGGACCATTGACATTTATACAGCGATCAGTGCTATAAAAATGCAATGATTACTGTATAAATGACACTGGCAGGGAAAGGGTTAACACTAGGGGATGATCAAGGGGTTAAGTGTTCCGTAGGGAGTTGTTTCTAACTGTGGGGGGAGGGGACTGACTGGAGGAGGAGAGAGATCGCTGTTCCTGATCACTAGGAACAGACGATCTCTCTCTCTACTCCCCTGAAAGAACAAGGATCTGTTTATTTATATTGACATTGCGTCCGCCGGGCCACGCGCATCAGCTCCCCCGCCGTGCAGTGGGTGCGCACGTGCACCTGCTATAACTGTTAAAGGGACCGACATACAGCGCCGGCGATTCGTGGGATCGAGCTGACCTGCCGCAGTATAACGACGGCAGGTGGTCGGCAAGCGGTTAAGCCATAGGGAAATTTATTAAGCAGGCAGCCAAATGGGTACTCTCATAACATGAGTGATAAAAGAGCATGGTAAGAATGGTCCTGAGTCACTGCGGGGGGCCCCGTGGTGTGTAGCTGGAGGTTTGGCGTCGGCAGGATCGATGCTGGCCAGGTCTCTGCCTCGCGGTGGATGGAACCAGCGTGGAACGCACTCGGAGCTCAACCGGACGTGACTTCAGGACATATGGGGGAATCAGGGGCGTTGACGTCACATCCAGCCCGGCTCCAAGTGCGTTCCACGCTGGTTCCGTCCACCGCGAGGCAGAGACCCGGCCAGCTGTCACATCGATCCTGCCGACGCCGAACCTCCAGCTTCACACAATGGGGCCCCCGCAGTGACTTAGGACCATTGTTACCATGCTCTTTTATCTCTCATGTTATGTGAGCGCCCATTTGGCTGCTTAGTAAATTTCCCTATGGCTTAAACCTCTAAACGTAGTTTGGTGAATCTCTTCCTTTAATTTTCGAGAAACCAGAGATATGGATAATCGACATGTATGTATATGTGGGATTACTATTTTCACCAGTGCATAGCCAAGTCTTGACTTGATCACCAATAGGATACTGACTGCTTTATGGATGGAATGTGAGAAGACACATTATGGATACCAGCGTGGGTCATTTCTGAGAATCCATATATTACCTGGATATTGACCTTTACTACCCATGTGTGGGATTGTATTATCTCACCAGTAGAGATCCTTTCAAGTTCCAATATTGTGAATTCCCTGGGCACATGTGAATACTTCTCCTGTTATGATTTCACAATGAGCCTTGAGCAATTGCTTCCAAAGGGATGTCTTGAGCACTGTACTCTGAAGCGGTATTCTAAGAAAAGTTCATAATGTGATATTTCTTCTTTTGAAGTGCAGATAGTGCAAATACAGTTTCAGTGGTAAATTAACTACTTCCATACTGTCTTGCATTTATGAGTGGCAACCTGGTGGATGCCTACTTCGGCAGTGCCGTTTTCAGTAGGCCTGCTAATGGCTGTTATGTCAGCCATCCCCTGATGGCTCAGTTCAGACACCCTGTACAGAGCTGATCAGAGTGACTCTGTACCTTATGCTCACTGTAATGACTAATCACAGCGATCACAAATGTAAATAGTGTACTAGAAGCCCGCCTCTTCCTCTTACAAGGGAGGATGAACTAGTGAATGAATACCTCCACAGTGACCTATATATCAACCCCTTACCTCTCTTGTCTTGTACATCTGCTCAGTAACCCCCTCAGCGCCATCCTCCTACTGTATGTGACCTGTGCATTAATCCTTTCACCTCCTCCCCCCTCTGTGTGTGACCTGGACGTTTAAAGCCCAACCTCGGGCACTGCATGGACCAGCTGCTCGTGTTTGTCTAGGGTAGTGGTCTCCAAACTGCAGCCCAGGGGCCGGATACGGCCCTTTGCGCCCCTTTTATCTGGCCCTTGGAGCACTTTTCTTCCCACTGATACAAGACGCTATTCCTCACACTGACACCAACAATGGGGCATAATTCTTGCTACTGACATCAGCAACAGGCCACCGTTTCTCCCATTGACACCATTGATGGGGCACTATACCACCCACTGGCACCAATGATGGGACACTATTTCTCCCACTGATACCAATGATGGATCACAATTCTTCCAACTGACAACAAAAATGGGGCACTATTCAACCCACTGACACCACTGATGGGGCACTATTCCTCCCGCTGACTCCAATGATGATGCACCATTCTTTCCACTGACACTTATGATTGGGCACTATTCCTCCCACTGACACCAATGATGGGTCACTATTCCTCCCACTGACACCAATGATGGGTCACTATTCCTCCCACTGACACCAATGATGGGTCACTATTCCTCCAACTGACAAAAACGGGCCACTATTCATATCACTGACACCAATGATGGGGCACTATTCCTCTCACTGACACCAATGATGGGGCAGTATTCCTCCCACAGACATCAAATATGCATTGTTTACTCCCACTGATGCCAGAACAATTTCTGCTCCCAATGACCACAGTCCGGCCCCCCTAAAGTCTGAAGGACCGCAAACTGGACCTTTGTTTAGAAAGTTTGGAGACCCCTGGTCTAGGGGATTGGAGAAAGCTAATACTCACCAGATCCTCCACTCAACTTGCAAACGGTGCTCCCCTACGATCCAGCAGTGGACTGTTTCTGACATCCTTATGTCCCAAGCAGGTCTATGAGCGTGATGACATCAGAAACAGTCCACCGCACAAGATCGCTAGACCTCGGGGGTGGCAGGAGCCACAGGGACCAGTCTTGTGTGGGGAGGTTCAGAGGATTAGGTAACTATATCTCCGTTTTCCAACCCACTAGACAAAAATGATTTTGCCCATAATTGGGCTTTAACTGCTTGCCGACCAGCCGCCATCATTACCCTGCAGCAGGTTGGCACAGCTGCGCAAATTTCTGTAGCTGTACGTCGGCAACTTTAAGAGCAATAGCAGGCGCGCGCACGTCGCCGGAGCCGATGCGCGTGTCCGGCGGCCGCGATGTACGTCGGCCACCCGCGATCGCTCCACAGAGAGCCAGAATGGGGATCTGTCAATGTAAACAAACAGATCCCCGTTCTGACAGGGGAGGAGAGAGAGATTGTCTGTTCCTAGTGATCAGGAACAGCAATCTCTCTCTACTCCCTGTCAGTCCCCTCCACAATTAGAAACACCTCCCAGGGAACACTTAACCCCTTGATCACCCCTTAGTGTTAACCCCTTCCCTGCCAGTGACATTTATACAGTGATCAGTGGCTATTTTTAGCTCTGATCGCTGTATAAATGTCACTGGTCCCAAAAAAGTGTACGATCTGTCCGCTGCAATGTCGCAGTCCCGTTAAAAATCGCTGATCGCCGCCATTACTAGTAGAAAAAAATAAAAAAAATAAAAATGCCATAAATCTATCCCCTATTTTGTAGACGCTATAACTTTTGCGTAAACTAACCAATATATGCTTATTGCATTTTTTTTTTTTTTTTACCAAGAATATGTAGAAGAATACATATCGGCCTAAACTGATAAAGAGTTTTTTTTTTTTTTGGGATATTTATTATAGCAAAAAGTAAAAAATATATTTTTTTTCTCAAAATTGTTGGTCTTTTTTTGTTTATAGCGCAAAAAATAAGAGCAGCAGAGGTGATCAAATGCCACCAAAAGGAAGCTCTATTTGTGGGAAAAAAGGACATAAATTTTGTTTGAGTACAGTGTCACAGGACCGCGCAATTGTCAGTTAAAGAGATGCAGTGCCGTATCGAAAAAATGGCCTGGTCATTAAGGGGGTAAATTCTTTCGAGGCTGAAGGGGTTAATGTAACTAACTTACCATTACCAAGTTCAATGGTTTAACCCCCTCAATAATGGCTTGTTTCTTAATTTCCATAATATTTTGGCAACAAAAATAACTTTTACTTTCCAAAAAGGGGTAATCTTGGGGGTGTTCGTACTGTCCTAAAATTTTGCATTTGATGCTTTATAACAGAAAGTAAAGTCTTTTTCCTTTTTATAGCAAAAACATTTAAAACTTAGTTGTTACATAGTAGGTGAGGTTGAAAAGAGACACAAGACCATCAAGTCCAACCTATGTGTGATAATATGTCAGTATTACATTGTATATCCCTGTATGTTGAGGTCGTTCAGGTGCTTATCTAATAGTTTTTTTAAACTATCGATGCTCCCCGCTGAGACCACCGCCTGTGGAAGAGAATTCCACATCCTTGCCGCTCTTACAGTAAAGAACCCTCTACGTAGTTTAAGGTTAAACCTCTTTACTTATTTTAATGAGTGGCCACGAGTCTTGTTAAACTCCCTTCTGCGAAAAAGTTTTATCTTTTAAATTGAAATCATATCTCCTCTCAAGCGTCTCTTCTCCAGAGAGAATAAGTTCAGTGCTCGCAACCTTTCCTCATAACTAATATCCTCCAGACCCTTTATTAGCTTTGTTGCCCTTCTTTGTACTCGCTCCATTTCCAGTACATCCTTCCTAAGGACTGGTACCCAGAACTGGACAGCATACTCCAGGTGCGGCCGGACCAGAGTCTTGTAGAGCGGGAGAATTATCGTTTTATCTCTGGAGTTGATCCCCTTTTTAATGCCAATATTCTGTTTGCTTTGTTAGCAGCAGCTTGGTATTGCATGCCATTGCTGAGCCTATCATCTACTAGGACCCCCAGGTCCTTTTCCATCCTAGATTCCCCCAGAGGTTCTCCCCCCAGTCTATAGATTGCAGTCATATTTTTGCCACCTAAATGCATTATTTTACATTTTTCTACATTAAACCTCATTTGCCATGTAGTCGCCCACCCCATTAGTTTGTTCAGATCTTCTTGCAAGGTTTCCACATCCTGCGGAGAAGTTATTGCCCTGCTTAGCTTAGTATGGTCCACAAATACAGAGATTGAACTGTTTATCCCATCCTCCAGGTCATTTATGAACAAATTAATTAGGATTGGTCCCAGGACAGAACCCTGGGGGACCCCACTACCCACCCCTGACCATTCTGAGTACTCCCCATTTATCACCACCCTCTGAACTCGCCCTTGTAGCCAGTTTTCAATCCATGTACTCACCCTATGGTCCATGCCAACGGACCTTACTTTGTACAGTAAACGTTTATGGGGAACTGTGTCAAATTCTTTTGCGAAATCCAGATACACCACGTCTACGGGCCTTCCTTTATCTAGATCCGGGGTCTCCAAACTTTCTCAAAAAAGGGCCAGTATATGGTTCTTCAGATTTTAGGAGGGCTGGACTGTGACCAGTGGGAGTAAGCAATGCCCAATCTTTGGTATTAGGGGGAGAAATAGTTGGTGTCACTGGGTGGAATAGTGCCCCATTTTTGTTGCCAGTGGAAGGAATTATGCCTCATCGTTGGTGTCAGTGGCAGGATTAATGCCTCAAGGGCTGGATAAAGGCAAGCAAAGGGCTGGATCCGGCCCCAGGGCCGCAGTTTGGAGACCACTGATCTAGATTAGCACCTTGTGTCACGTACCTGAAGGGAGACTGAATTGATGAGGTCGGCCTCTCTTGTATCTCCAGTCCAGGTCCCGCTGAGAGTGAAACAGAAGGAGCCAAGGAACAGGAGGCACATGAGTGCCTGCAGGTGGAAACCAGGAACCCTGTTGCAGGAAGTCGCAGCTGGTCACAGGACTGTAGTTGCAGAGCAGGAAGTCGCAGCTGGTCACAGGACTGTAGTTGCAGACACTCGGGTAGTTGTGCTGGGCCAAGCTGGGCACCAGGGCCAGGTCACAGGGATAGCCGGGTTCGTCAACAGGCGGGCAGCAGGGTACCGGAACATCAGGCAGAGACGGGTCAGATGGGAAGCCGGGTTCGTCAACAGGCGGGCAGCAGGGTACCAGAACATTAGGCAGAGATGGGTCAGATGGGAAGCGGGGATCAGGAACCAGAGATCAGGTATAACAGAGTCCAGAGCAGGGTAAACAGTAGCCAAGGTCAGCAATGGGAATCAGGCAGAATAACACAAGTTCAAAGTAACAGGGACACAGCTGAAGACCAGTTAGCACCGATCAGTTGCTGGGGCCTCCTGTAAATAGGCCCACTGGCAGCAACTGGCGCTAGGGCGCGCTCCTGCGCGCACACGCGCATGTGCATATGCGCGCACAGGCATCTTTGGTCTCCCGTGCGCGCGTGCATGCGCAACAGCGCGCGCCAGGCGATTTCTGCTGGTTTCCTTACACCGTGTTGCTGTTGCCTGTTGGCCATTTAAGATCTTATTAGCGCCAGAAGGCAGAGGTGAGTGTAATTGGCTGTCACCAGTGATTACATGATCGGAAGCTCCAAATCATAAACAATGACCGGGAACTGTATGTAAGCGATCGGTCTCTGTACTGGGAGCACGCAGTGAGGGCGATCGCAGCACAGAAGAGTAGTACCCATGGACGCATATGTGTTGTTAAGGGCCAGCCGCTGCCTATATGCTTGAGGCTCGACAGGAACGAGGTAAATTCCACCAAAACAAAACTACTTCTGGATCGAGGCTCTTTTTGAGATCTGTTTACAAGTTAAAATTAGTTTTTTTTTGCTAGAAAATTACTTAGAACCCCCCAAACAATATATATAAATTTTTTCAGACACCCTAGAGAATAAAATGGCGGTCATTGCAATATTTTATGTCACACAGTTTCTGCTGCTATAACCCGGTATTCTTCGTCAAAGTAGCGATGTACAATGTGGGTGGTTACAATTTGCAAAATCCAGAAGTAGCAGAGAAAGAAAGATATCACCACTTCCAGGAAGGCCGATTAAGAATGAACATCTCCTCCATGCTGGAAGCAACAGGTGCTGGCAATGCTTGTACAATGAAGTAATTAGAAAAAGTCCTGGACAGCTGCACTCAAAATGATAGGTTGCCTTTATTGAATAAAAGTCATCAAAGATACATTTCACAGACGAAAAATGCAGGAAATGTGACGCGTTTCACACTGTAGTCAGTGCTTATGACTACAGTGTGAAACGCGTCAGTTTCCTGCATTTTTCTGCTGTGGCATGTATCTTTGATGACTTTTATTCAATAAAGGCAACATATCATTCTCAGTGCGGCTGTCCAGGACTTTTTCTAATTGCTTCAAGTGGTTACAATTTATTTGGTTACAGTGTTGCATCATAGCACTGAAAACTGGCCGGTCATGTAATACCCTGTGTCAGCCAGCGGCATCTACAGGTGAGAGGAGAGAGTGCTCAACAACAGCTGGGAATGCATGGGTGCAGTGACGTCACCTATAAGCTCTCATAGCCAGACAATACCAGAAGCCTCAAAAAACATAGCCGCGCTCTTGAGCGCCTGTGGCATAAAACTAAGTCACAGCAAGATTTCAGCCAATATAAATCTGCCCTCCAAAAATACCATTCCTGCCTCCACACTGCCAAATAGACCTACTTTATCACTCTCATTAACACCCCCTCACGCAGTCCCCGTCAACTCTTTTCTACCTTTACCATTTTACTTCGTCCTAAATTACCCACACCCACTAACTTACTCACTGCCCAGGAGATTGCTAATCACTTCAAAAATAAGAGCAAGACAATTCGTCTCGAGATCTCCGCTCTACAGATATCTCCCTCAGTTTACACTCCTTGTCCTCCTGCACAATCAATACTTCCCTCTTTTAACCCAGGTACTATAGAGGAAGTCACTAAACTTTTTTCTAATGCCCACCTGACCTCCTGCCCCCTGGACCCTGTTCCTTCCCAAATACTATGGTCACCATCTGACTCTATCCTACACTCCTTAACTCATATCTTCAACCTCTCACTCTCTACTGGCATCTTCCCCAACCCTCTAAAACATGCGCTAGTCACTCCCATACCAAAAAGGGCCTCACTGGACCCCACCAATCTTAACAACCTAAGACCCATCTCTTTACTCCCTTTTGCCTCCAAACTCCTTGAACGTTTAGTCTACAACCGACTGAGTGACCACCTCATTGAGAATAACCTTCTTGATCCCCTTCAGTCTGGATTTCACCCACAGCACTCCACAGAAACTGCCCTCATAAAACTCACAAACGACTCACTAACGGCCAAAACCAACGGTCATTTATTCCATACTCTTACTCTTGGACCTTTCTGCTGCATTTGATACAGTTGACCACCCCCTCCTCCTCAAAAAACTCAATTTGCTTGATCTCCATGGCTGCACTCTCCGCTGGTTCGAATCTTACCTATCTCATCGCACCTTCAGTGTCACTTACAACTCCACTTCCTCTTCTCCAACTCCTCTTACCGTTGGAGTCCCTCAAGGTTCTGCCCTTGGACCTCTACTATTCTCGATCTACACGCCCTCCCTGGGTCAGCTGATGGCCTCCCATGGCTTCCACTACCATTTATATGCTGATGACACCCAAAACTATCTCTCTGCCTCTCAGCTCACCCCAATAATCTCCTCACGCATCATTGATCTACTAACAGACATATCAGCCTGGATGTCAAACCACTTCCTCAAACTGAATCTATCTAAAACTGGGCTCTTAATATTTCCTCCCCCACGTGCCCCCTCCCCTGACTTCTCTGTCAAGATCAATGACACATCTATCAGTCCGTCCCCACATGCCAGGGTGCTAGGGGTAACCTTAGACTCTGAACTGTCCTTAGCCTCATGCCACCTTAGCCTCTGCAACATCTCTAGAATACGCCCCTTTTTAACTAATGATACCACCAAGCTTCTAATTCACTCCCTGGTCATCTCTCACCTCGACTACTGCAACTCCCTCCTCATTGAATTACCTTTACATAGACTATCCCCCCTTCAGTCCATAATGAATGCTGCTGCAACTCATCCACCTTACCAACCATTCAGTGTCCTCCACCCCTCTCTGCCAATCCCTCCACTGGCTTCCACTCACCCAACAAATACATTTCAAAGTACTAACAGTAATTTACAAAGCCGTCCACAAATCTGCCCCCAGCTACATCACTTAACTAGTCCCAAAATACCAACCAAGCCGCTCTCTTCGGTCATCCCAAGACCTCCTGCTCTCGATCTCCTTGTCAACTCCTCCCATGCTCGCCTCCAGGATTTCTCCAGAGCTTCTCCCATCCTTTGGAACTCCCTACCTCTATCTTTCCGACTGTCCCCTAATCTATCCATCTTTAGGCGATCCCTGAAAACCCTTCTCTTCAAAGAAGCCTATCCTGCTTCTAACTAACACGGTTTTACTTCCTCCATCAACTCATCCCCCACAGCTATTATCTTTTGTATCAATTGACCCTTCCTTTTTAGATTGTAAGCTCCAACGAGCAGGGCCCTCTGATTTCTCTTGTACCAAATTGTAATGTAACTGTAATGTCTGCCATCATGTTGTAAAGCATTGCGCAAACTGTTGACACTAAATAAAACCTGTATATTATTAATAATAATAATAATAATAATAATAATAATAGTAATATAATAATAGCCCATTTGTTGCCAGAGCGCTCCCTGCTCTCCCCTGCAGCTGCCACTGGCTGACACCGGGCAGCCTGATCACATGGCCAGACTGGATGCAAACTGAGCCACCCACATGTGATGTTGAACCTCCGTGATTGAATAAACTGAAATTCAATAAATGAAAGGAGCAGGCCATGGACATTTAGACTGGAAAGGTAAGGGCTCGAGTCCAGGGGTAGGCAACCTCGGCCCTCCAGCTGTAGTGAAACTACAAATCCCATCATGCCTCTGCCTCTAGGAGTCATGCCTGTGATTGTCAGGGTCTTGCAATGTCTCATGGGACTTGTAGTTTCACCGCAGCCGGAGGGCCAAGGTTGCCTACCCCTGGGCTAGACGATGCTGGACTTCCTCCAGCCAGGAAATGGGGCAGGATCTATCTGACTTGCTGCAGCTTCTAATGCACATTGTGGGAGGCTCACAGTGTGCAGTGAAATCAGAGGAAGCCATTTCAGTCCAGGAGAGGAGCCGGTACAACTGTGCAAGACTGAAGGGAAGGCCCGGAGTTCTGCTTTAATTTCCATCCATTGGTGTCGGGGGGGGGGGGGGGGGGTTCCTGTGATTTGCAGGGTGGGGGTAGAAGGGGTTTAAGAATATAGATTCCAGATCTCTGTTGTCTGATCCTCCATAGAATGAGAGAGCAGCCCAGTGTATCAGGAAGGGTTCTGTCTCTGTTATGGTGGAGGTGGAGATGTCACCTGTGTATACAACCAGCCATAGACCACGCCATGAAGGTTCTGTGGAATGCGGTGTTGATGGAACCGCGATTCCCCCCCCTGCCTGACAGTGCGGCTGTTTGGATTCTGTGGGGCAGACAATGATTTACCTTTGTCTACACGCCCAAGTGCATTGTTCCCGGGATTATCAAGATTTTCAGGGGCATTGCTCGGGGATGTGGGCCCCTATTGTTCTTTATCAGTCAACTATAGCTCAAGTTTTCTGCTGCAGACATAACCGCAGGACGAGCAGTTGGGATTCCTGGTGCGGGGGAACAATGGCATCCAGACGCTTTTCAACGCCATTTATTTACTCGGGAGAATGGGGGCTTGCCTAGTGTCATCATAGGGATGTCTGTATTCTTCCTACATTTCCTCTTCCAATTAACCTTGTATAAATTGTGTCATCTGTGTCTGCCGGAAGACGGGCCTTTCAAAACAACCTCCTGGAGCCTGCCGGCTATTTTATTAATGTTGGCATTTTAAACTTCCATACGAAAGCACTAAAAGAAGAAGCTTGGGCTCTGTATATGCAATGGAATAAATTAAAAAAAAAAAAAAAAAGAACTGTCTGTATCACTTAGTTTAAAAATGTAATTAAATTGTATACAATGTGGGGGGATGGGCTCTGTGATGCAGCTGTGCATAGAAACCAATCAGCTTCCTACCTTTTTTTTTTTTTTTTTTTTTAAATAACAAGCATGTCATACTTACCTCCACTGTGCAGCTCGTTTTGCGCAGAGTGGCCCCCGAACATCCATTTCTGGGGTCCCTCAGTGGCTCTTGCGGCTCCTCCCCGCATTAGATAACCCCCTTGGAGAAGCGCTCTCCCCGAGCGGGTTACCTTGTGCGGCGCGCTCCCGAGTCCAGCATTAGGCGTCCATAGAGGCCAAATGCAGGACTTGGTCCCCCCCCCCCCGGTCATCGGATTTGATTGACCGCAGCGGGGGCCAATGGCTGCGCTGCTGTCAATCTATCCAATCAAGAGCCGGGAACCCGTGGGGAGAGGGACGGCAGGGACGCGCCGACGGGAATTCGGGGCTCAAGGTAAGTAAAACGGGGGGCTGGGGGGCCAGTGACTGCCAGGTGTTTTTTCACCCTAAAGGCATAGGATGCACTAAGGTGAAAAAACACAAACTAGAGCTGCACGATTCTGGCTAAAATGAGAATCACGATTTTTTTGCTTAGAGGATAGATCACGATTCTCACAGCGCAACATCATCTTTCACATTAAAGCAAAAAAATTGGGCTAACTTTACTGTTTTTTTTTTTTTTCTTTTCTTTTCTTTTTTTTATTCATTGAAGTGTAGTTTTTCCCAAAAAATTGCGTTTTAAAGACCGCTGGGCAAATACAGTGTGACATAAAATATTGCAGCAATTGACATTTTATTCCCTAGGGTCTCTGCTAAAATATATAAAATGTTTGGGGGCTCCAAGTAATTTTCTAGCAAAAAATATTGATTTTAACTTAAGAAAGAAGTGTGAGAAAAAGATTTAGACTTTAAGTGGTTAAACTTCCTGCATTTACACATTGTTAAAAACTTTGCAGACTGCCTGGATTTTTTCTTTACACACAGAAGTTTATCCCTTTGATCTAAGAAGGAGGAGTTAGTTACAATGTTAAAAACTTGGCAGACTGTCCAGATGTTTTCTTGTGACAGCTGAGTGAGCATATAAGTCTCTCCACTTGTTATATGAAAGAATCGGCAAACTCTGCAATAGAGATCGTCAGGAGGGTTGAATCGAGATCACGATTTTTTTAACGATTAATTGTGCAGCTCTACCTTTACAACCCCTAAAAACTTCTGTCACTGACCGCCCCCCAGCCACCCAGTTTTACTCGCCGGAGACACACTCTTCCCCTCTGCCAGTTGTCTCGGCTCTTGATTGGATAGATTGATAGCAGCGCAGCCATTGCCTCCCACTGCTGTCAGTCAAATCCAATGACGCGGGTGCCAGGGGGGTGGGGCCAAATGCTGGACTAAGGAGCGCGCCCGCAAGGTAACCCCCCCAGGAGAACGCTTCTCCTAGGGGGTTATACGATGCAGGGAGGAGCTACCATCGCCGCCGGGGCACCCCAGAAGTGGAGGATCAGGGCCACTCCCCCCGGCGCCCGCGAAGCCTTACATTCACTTAAAGAGGAACTGCAGTCTGCTCACGTAATTTGTAATAAAAACCTATTTGTCATTCTGAAGCTTCCCTCCAAACACTTTGCGTATAATTTTATATATACTGTGATTCTGTACTTGCCAAATATGCTGCAGAAATCTCTCTCCACTGAGTCTGGCTGCAGCCATTTTAACTGTGGGAGCTGAAGCTGCTGCCTGTTCACTTCCTGGATTTACACAGACACACAGAGGCACACCTCCAGCTCTCATTGGCCCTCTTATGACTCATCCCCCCTCCCTTCCTGGCAAACTCTCAGGAGAGTGAGAGTGAGAGAGAGAGAGCTGTGCATGATGTCATAAGCCTAGGCTAATGACCAGACAAGAAACGGGCTGTATAAGGTATTTACTGACAGGAAAAAAAAATGTTTTACTATCCAAAGTTTAAACAACAACAAGGGCAGAGGATTTAGAATAGATGGAAATATGAAAAAATGACTGAAGTTCCGCTTTAAAGTGATACTAAAGGTAATTTTTTTTCTTTTTTCAATAACAACCATGTTCTACTTACCTGCTCTGTGCAATGTTTTTGCACAGAGCAGCACCAATCCTCCTCCTCTCGGGTCCCCCCCACCCTGCGCTTCCAACCCCCCCCCCCCCCCCCGCTGAGTGGCTTGCTATGGGGGGCACTTGTCCATGCTCGCTCCCAAGCCCTGCTCCGTGTGCCTATAAGACACATAGAGCAGGACTCAGCCATGCCCCCTGCTGCCTCCTAATTTGCCAATGGCTTCCTTTACTGTCTCTGTGCCAATGAGGAGGCAGAGAGCATACCAAGACATTTTGGACAATTTCATGCTCCCAACTTTGTGGGAACAGTTTGGGGACGGCCCCTTCCTGTTCCACCATGACTGCGCACCAGTGCACAAAGCAAGGTTCATAAATGAATGAGCGAGTTTGGTGTTTAGGAAATTGACTGGCCTGCACAGAGTCCTGACCTCAACCCGATAGACAGTAGCGGCCGGTGGTAATTTATTTTGGGGGGCGGCAAACAGTACTACCCCCCCCCTCCCCCGTTGGTCGGTCAGGTCTGATGCACTTTCCCCATCTATGGTGGGTAGCGCTTCTCCTGGGCTTCAGTGGTGGCTTCCCTTGCTCGGCGGTGACGGCTTCCCCCTCCCCTGCTCTCCATGGGCATTGTGGCAGCTTTCCGTTTTTCTTCCCCCTCCTCGGTAGCCAATTTGGACTCTTCTCTTTTCGGCCAATCAGAAAACGGGTCTCAGACCTGCTTCTGATTGACTGGATTGAGGATCAACGTTTCCATAGCGAATATTCATTCGCAGTTGTAACGCAATAGCAACACCTGGGTGGCTCCTGGCACAATGCTCTGCACCACCAGCCTATCCTACTTTGAAACCTATTAGAGCCTCTGGCTCTAATCAGATGCTTCAAAAAAACACCCCCCCGCCGCTGTAATTCATGCGCCCGGTGTCCTGAAAGGGCCCGGACGCATTAATAGTTGGTGGCGGCTGTGGATAGAGAGGGCGGCGGCGCTCAGGTGCGCCTAATGGATGAGCCGTCACTGCTGATAGAACACCTTTGGGATGAATTAGAGTGGAGACTGAGAGCCAGGCCTTCTCGTCCAACATCAGTGCCTGACCTCACAAATGCGCTTCTGGAAGAATGGTCAAACATTCCCATAGACACACTCCTAAACCTTGTGGACGGCCTTCCCAGAAGAGTTGAAGCTGTTATAGCTGCAAAGGGTGGGCCAACTCAATATTGAACCCTACGGACTAAGACTGGGATGCTATTAACCGCTTGCCGCCCGCCAGCCGTCAAATGACGGCTGGGCGGTGCGGCTCTCGTTCTGGGTGGACGTCATATGACGGCCCTCCAGAACGTCCGCTCTCGCACCCGTAGGGGCATGCATTGCGGCGATCGGTGGTGTGGTGTGTCAGTCTGACACACCGCTACACCAATCTCGGTAAAGAGCCTCTGGCGGAGGCTCTTTACCACATCATCAGCTGTGTCCAATCACGGCTGATCACGATGTAAACAGGAAGAGCCGTTGATCGGCTTTTCCTCACTCGCGTCTGACAGACACCAGTAGAGCAGAGACGATCGGCTGCTCTCTTGACTGTTTATCAGCACAGCCCCCCCTTAGATGTCCACCCAGGACCACCAGGATGCCACCAGGACCACCAGTGATGCCCACCGCACTGGACCACCAGGTATGCCGCCCTAGACTACCAGGGAAATGCCAATCAGTGCTCAGGCAGTTGCCGGTCAGTGCCCATCCCCAATGCCTTCCAGTGCCATCAGTGATGCCTATCAATGCCATCTATCAGTGCCCATCAATGCAGTATCAATGCCCAGCAGTGCCGCCTATCAGTGCCACCCATAAGTACCCATCAGTGCAGCCCTTCAGTGTCCATCAGTGTCGCCTATCAGTGCCCATCAGTGCCGCCTATCAATGCCCATCAGTGCTGCATTTCAATGCCACCCATCAGCGCCGCCTACCAGTGCCCGTCAGTGCCGCCTTATCAGTGCCCGTTAGTGCCGCCTATCAGTGCCCATCAGTGCCACCTCATCGGTGCCGCCTTATCAGTGCCCATAAGTGAAGGAGAAAACTTACTTATTTACAAAATTTTATAACAGAAACAAAAGAGAGACTTTTTTTTTTCAAAATTTTAGGTCTTTTTTTATTTGTTTAGCAAAAAATAAAAAACACAGAGGTGATCAAATACCGCCAAAAGAAATCTCTATTTGTGGGAACAAAATGATAAAAATTCTGTTTGGGTACAGTGTTGTATGACCGCGCAATTGTCATTTAAAAAGCGACAGCGCTGAAAGCTGAAAATTGGCCTGGGCAGGAAGGGGGAGGGGGTGTAAGTGCCCGGTATTGAAGTAGTTAAAGTTCATGTTGTGTGTAAAGGCAGGCGTCCCAATACTTTTGACAATATCGTTTCTTTTGTAGCTGTCTAGATTTAATTTAGTACCTTCAGGCAATTACATTTTTTTCCAACCTATTTAAGAAAATTCCCGATAGCTATTTTTTTTTTTCACCCCCCCCCCGACGTCCCAACCGCAGCTTTATAATGTCACGCTCCGTAAAGACGGAGACAAACAGGATGTGATTTCCGCTCAAATAAAGGAATTTATTTTTGTTTTCCCTTTTTATTCACAAATGTAATTGAGCGTCAAACTGTCATTATTGGGTTGGGGCGCGGAGCGTGGAGGCAATGTCAATACGGCACAATCCCGCAGCAGCCGCTGTTTTCTCGGCGGGCGGACAAGCGTACAGCGTACCGTTTTCTGCAAGTTAAACAAACATAATTGTGTACAAACTTCCTGTCTCGGTAGTTGATAAGATGGAATGCCAAGCAGGCGCAAGAGAAAATGTTATTTACAAACACAACCTTTTCCAGCACAGGAACAGGCGAAGGCGAATGTAACCAGATATCGGCGTGGGGGGGGGGGGAGGGGGACAAAAAATGTCATGATGTAATGAGCTAAATTACTCCCAAACCACAAACAGATTGCATTTAAGAGGGGTAAGCCTAGGATATTCCCAAGTGTTATGGGGTCTTAAAGTAGGACTCCAACCCAATGGAATTACAGAACAATGTATATAAAGCCCAACTCCGGGCAGATGTACAGTTGTGCTCATAAGTTTACATACCCTGGCAGAATTTCTTGCCCATTTTTCAGAGAATATGAATGATAACACAAAAACTTTTCTTTCACTCATGTTTTGGTTGAAGCCATTTATTATCAATCAACTGTGTTTACTCTTTTTAAATCATAATCACAACAGAAACTACCCAAATGACCCTGATCAAAAGTTTATGTACCCTGGTGATTTTGGCCTGATAACATGCAAGTTGACACAAAGGGGTTTGAATGGCTATTAAGGCCGGGCTCACACTGGTATGCCACGGCAGTCGTACCACTTTGGATCCGACTTTGCCCTGCGACTTGAAGTTGTACTTCAATGAACGGGGATTTGACTTTGATCCCCGACTATACCAGGCACTGTGTCTGGTATGAATCTTTAGGGGGAACTCCACGCAAAAAAAAAACTGGCATGGGTTCCCCCTCCAATGGCATACCAGCCCCTTTGGTCTGGTATGGATTTTAAGGGGAACCCCAGCTCGGAATCCATACCAGACTCTTATCCGAGCACACAGCCCGGCAGGTCAGGAAAGGGGGATGGGGACGAACGAGCGCCCCCCCCCCCCCTCCTGAACCGTACCAGGCCACATGCCCTCAACATGGGGGGGTGGGTGCGTTGGGGCAGGGGGGGCCCTGAGCCCCCTCACCCCAAAGCACCTTGTCTCCATGTTGATGAGGACAAGGGCTTCTTCCCGACAACCCTGGCCATTGGTTGTCGGGGTCTCCGGGCAGGGGGCTTATCAGAATCTGGGAGCCCCCTTCAACAAGGGGGGTCCCCAAAACCCGGCCCCCCACCCTATGTGAATGAGTATGGGGTACATTGTACCCCTACCCATTCACCTAAAAAAAAAAAGTGTCAAAGATAAAAAACAGTACACAGGTTTTTAAAGTAATTTATTAAGCAGCTTCGTCGTCTCTTCCGACTTCTTCTCCCCTCTCTGGGAATTCTTCTGCCTCCTCCGCTGATGTCTTCTCCCCTCTCCAGCTCTTCTCTGTTCTCTCTCTCTCTGGTTCTTCTCCCTCTGTCCGCTGTCTTCTGCCGGGTCTCTTCCTGCTGTCTTCTCGCTCTTTTACTCACTCTTTTGCCCGGTCCTCTCTGTGGTCTTCTCCCTCTGTTCTTCTTCTGATGTTGACTCGACGCTCTCTCCTGCTCTAATGTCGGGTGCGCGATGTGCCACTACTTATATTGCAATGGGGCGGGGCCACAGAAGGCCGCCCCTTATGACATCACCGCTCATCGTGTCCCAGGTGGTGACATCATAAGGGGTGGGGCCTCCGGATGACGTCACACGGTGACCCCACCCCATGCCAATATAAGTAGTGGCACACCGCGCACCCGGCATTAGAGCGGAAGAGAGCTTCGAGTCAACATCGGATAAGGGTCTGGTATGGATCTCCGGTTCTTCTCCCTCTGTCCTCTGTCTTCTTCCGGGTCTCATCCTGCTGTCTTCTCGCTCTTTTGCTCGCTCTTTTGCCCGGTCTTCTCCCCCTGTTCTTCTGCTGACTCAACGCTCTCTCCCGCTCTAATGACACTACTTATATTGGCATGGAGCAGGGTTACCGGAGGCCCGCCCCTTATGACATCACCGCCCATCATGCCTCGGATGGTGATGTCATAAGGGGGAGGCTTTCGGATGACATCACACGGAGACCCCGCCCCATGCCAATATAAGTAGTGGCACACCGCGCACCCGGCATTAGAGCGGGAGAGAGCGTTGAGTCAACATTGGAAGATGAACAGAGGGAGAAGACAATGGAGCAAAGACCGGGCAAAAGAGTGAGAAGACAGCAGGAGGAGACCCGGTAGAAGATAGTGGAAAGAGGGAGAAGAACCGGGGAGAGAGGGGAGAAGAGCTGGAGAGGGGAGAAGACATCAGCAGAGGAGACAGAAGAGCCGGAGAGGGGAGAAGAAGTCGGAAGAGATGACGGAGCTGCTTAATAAATTACTTTAAAAACCTGTGTACTGTGTTTTTATTTTTGACACTTTTTTTTTTTTAGGTGAATGAGTAGGGGTACAATGTACCCCATACTCATTCACATAGGGTGGGGGGCCGGGATCTGAGGGCCCCCTTGTTAAATTCTGATAAGCCCCCTGCCTGCACTCTGGCACCATCTGCCACCGTTGTGTCCACAGCGGGTGATTGATCAGTGTATGGACCCGCTGCTGGTAACACATGATCGCTGTGACCAATCACAGCAGACCAATGACAGTTGTAAACCATGAATGACTTCCTTTCATGCCATTCATTGTATACAATTGTGTTGCTAGCTGTGATTGGTCACAGTGATCATATGGTACAGACAGGACCAATCAGAGCCCATTTGTACCATGTGATTAGCTGTGGCCAATCACAGCTAATCAAAACAATACAAAGTGTCTACACACTGTCTTTCAGTAAAAATATGTACTGTACTTATAGCAGTGAAATTCACTGCTATAAGCAATTCTAGTATTTATATTTTAAAAAATCCTGATCAACTCCCCAGAGTGGTAAAGTGTTACTGTGGTAACACTATTGCACTGGTCACAGTATGCAAAAAAAAAAAAAATATACATTTTATTTATTTACTTTTTTTACATACTATTACCAGTCAGTGTCCGTGGTCACTGCCACACCAGTTATATGATGACGCTGTACTGCACTGGTGACAGTATGTAAAAAATTAATTTGAAACTACAGTGCCTTGAAAAAATATTCATACCCCTTGAAATTTTCCACATTTTGTCATGTTACAACCAAAAACGTAAATATATTTTATTGGGACTTTATATGATAGACCAACGCAAAGTGGCACATAATTGTGAAGTAGAAGGAAAATGATAAATGGTTTTCACATTTTTTTTACAAATAAATATATGAAAAGTGTGGGGTACATTTGTGTTCAGCCCCCTTTATGCCCCGTACACACGGTCGGACTTCGTTCAGACATTCCGACAACAAAATCCTAGGATTTTTTCCGACGGATGTTGGCTCAAACTTGTCTTGCATACACACGGTCACACAAAGTTGTCGGAAAATCCGATCATTCTGAACGCGGTGACGTAAAACACGTATGTCTGGACTCTAAACGGGGCAGTGGCCAATAGCTTTCATCTCTTAATTTACTCTGAGTATGCGTGGCACTTTGTGCGTCGGATTTGTGTACACACGATCGGAATTTCCGACAACGGATTTTGTTGTCGGCAAATTTTATAGCCTGCTCTCAAACTTTGTGTGTCGGAAAATCCGATGGAAAATGTGTGATGGAGCCCACACACGGTCGGAATTTCCGACAACAAGGTCCTATCACACATTTTCCGTCGGAAAATCCGACCGTGTGTACGGGGCATAACTCTGATGCCCCTAACTAAAATCTAGTGAAGCCAATTGCCTTCAGAAGTCACCTAATTAGTAAATAGAGTCCACCTGTGTGTAATTTAATCTCAGTATGTATACAGCTGTTCTGTGAAGCCCTCAGAGGTTTGTTGGAGAACCTTAGTGAACAAACTCCATCATGAAGGCCAAGGAACACACCAGACAGGTCAGGGATAAAGTTGTGGAGAAGTGTAAAGCAGGGTTAGGTTATTAAAAATATCCCAAGCTTTGAACATCTCACAGAGCTCTGTTCAATCCATCATCCGAAAATAGAAAGAGTATGTCACAACTGGAAACCTACCAAGACATGGCCGTCCACCTAAACTGACAGGCCGGGCAAGGAGAGCATTCATCAGAGAAGAGCCAAGAGGTCCATGGTAACTCTGGAGGAGCTGCAGAGATCCACAGCTCAGGTGGGAGAATCTGTCCACAGGACAACTATTAGTCGTGTTCTCCACAAATCTGACCTTTATGGAAGAGTGACAAAAAAAAAGACATTGGTGAAAGAAAGCCATAAGAAATTTGCAGTTTGCAAAAAGCCATGTGGGGGACACAGCAAACGTGTGGAAAAAGGTGCTCTGGTCAGATAAGACCAAAATTGAACTTTTTGGCCTAAAAGCAAAACGCTATGTGTGGAGGAAAATTAACACTGCACATCACCCCGAACACACCATCCCCAACTGTGAAACATGGTGATGGCAGCATCATGTTGTGGGGATGCTTTTCTTCAGCAGGGACAGAGAAGCTGGTCAGAGTTGATGGGAAGATGGATGGAGCCAAATACAGGGCAATCTAATGCCGCATACACACAGGGGCAGACTTTTCGACCGGACTGGTCCGACCGACTTCCCAACTGACTTTCGAACGAACGGACTTGCCTACACACGATCAACCAAAGTCCGAAAAATGCCCTTGTTAGCGGTATAAGTCATTTGCATACATTCCGAAGCCTGTGCAAAAAACTCCCAGAGATGGCATCATCCCATCCTGCCTCGTTGCTAGGATGTTGCTAACACACTCCCTGCCATTACTGCTCACTCCCACCATCACAGGAGCGAGCTGTCAAAGCTATGCACATGTGTGATCCACTGTCTCCTCTGTTGCAGCACCGCTGAGTTCAGAGCTACTGTGACAGGGGTGAGAGAGACAGCACATGTACGGGGATTTATCTCAGCTAGGTGTGTCTTAGCAACAACCTAGCAACAAGGCAGGATGGGGGGACGCCATCTCCAGTAGTTTTTGGGCCACCTATAGCAAGGTTATTATTTAACTTTGGTCAGAGCTGCGCAGTTTGCTTTTATCTATAGATGCCCCTTCTCTGCATAGGCAGTTTTTTTTTGTAAATCTGAACTAACGCTTTAACCACTTCAGCCCGGAAGATTTACCCCCTTAATGACCAGGCCATTTTTTTCGATACTGCACTTTAACTGACAATTGCGCGGCCGTGTGATGCTGTACCCAAACAAAATTGACGTCCTTTTTTTCCCACAAGTAGAGCTTTCTTTTGGTGGTATTTGATCGCCTCTGCGGTTTTAAAAAGAGCTCTAAAAAAAGAGCGACAATTTTGAAAAAAAAAAAAAAGGAATATTTTTTACTTTTTGCTAAAATAAATATTCCCCCCAAAAATGTAAAAAAACTAATTTCTTCATCAGTTTAGGCCAATATGTATTCTTCGAAATATTTTTGGTAATATAAAAAAAAATCGCAATAAGTGTATATTGATTGGTTTGTGCAACAGTTATAGTGTCTACAAAATAGGGGATAATTTTATAGCATTTTTCGTTTTTTTTTTTACTAGTAATGGCGGTGTTCAGCGATTTTTAGCGGGATTGCGGCGGTCAGACACTTTTGACATTTTTTTGGGACCAGTGACATTTATACAGTGATCAGTTCTGTAAAAAGGCACTGATTACTGTATAAATGACACTGGCAGGGAAGGGGTTAACACTAGGGGGCGATCAAGGGGTTAAATGTGTTCCCTGGGAGGTGTTTCCAACTGTGGGGGAGAGGGGACTGACTGGAAGAGGAGAGAGATCGCTGTTCCTAATCACTTGGAACAGACAATCTCTCTCTCCTCCCCTGACAGAACAGGGATCTGTCTTTTTTCATTGACAAATCCCCGTTCCGGCTCTTTGTGGAGCAATTGCGGGTGGCCAGCGGACATTGTGGCCGCCGGCCACGCGAATCGGCTCTCCCGCCGTGCAGCGGGCACGCGCCCACTATACCCCTTAAAGTGGAGTTCCACCCATATAAAAGTCAACAGCTACAAAAAGTGCAGCTGTTGACTTTTATTAATCAGACACTCACCTGTCCCAGGGTCCAGCGATGCGGCCGCCAGGAGCCTCGCTCCTCTCCCCCTCTTCTCTGCGGCACCGCCATTGTCACTGTGAGTGCCCGGCTGCGGCTTCACAGCCGGGCACGCATTGCGCATGCGCGAGCCGCGCTGCGCACTGTGACTGGCCGGGCAATCATCCGGGACCTGTGACGTGTCCCAGATGATTGCCGAGAGGGAGGAGGGAGAGGTGAACATCCTTCTGGCGCCGCAGTGCCCCGGGGGGAAGAGGGAGCTGGATCCCTCTAAAAAGACGGTATCCGCTTCCCCCCTAAAGAATGACATGCCAAATGTGGCATGTCAGGGGGTCACCTGCAGTTAAAGCGGAAGTTCCATTTTTGGGTGGAACTCCGCTTTATAGGAGCCGATGTACCGGTACGGCGATTCGCGGGAACGAGCCGACCTGCTGCAGTATAATGACCTCAGCTGGTCGGCAAGCCGTTAAACACTGGTGATTTAGAATTATGGAGTGCTCCTACCTTCCTCTTTGACATGACAACACAATGTATTTTCTTCTCTGAATTCCAAAGTCTGTTGAGTCGACCTAAAGCTGAACTCCAGGCACATTTAAAGCGGAGTTCCGCCTGGGTGAAAAAAATTAAAAGTCAGCAGCTACAAATACTGTAGCTGCTGATTTTTAATATAAGGACACTTACCTGTCCAGGGATCCAGTGCTGTCCTCACCCGACCCATCCATCGGCTCCGGGTGCAGGCGCCGGCATTCTTACTACGGGAAACAGGAAGTAAAGCCTTGCGGCTTCACAGTCTGTTTCCTACTGCACATGCGCGAGTCACACGGCGCTTTCGGAATGGTCCCTGCTGTCTTCTGGGACCTGTGTGTCAATCACAAGATTCAAGCACTCTTTCCCCAGAAATGGGAGCGTATACCTGGTTTTGACAGGTACCCGCTCCCCCCTGAAAGGTGCCAAATGTGGCACCGGAGGGGGGGAGGAATCCGATCCACGAAAGTTCAATTTCTGAGTGGAGCTCCACTTTAAATACACTATATTGTCAAAAGAATTGGGACGCCTGCCTTTACACGCACATGAACTTTATTGGCATCCCAGTCTTAGTCCGTAGGGTTCAATATTGAGTTGGCCCACCCTTTGCCGCTATAACAGCTTCAACTCTTCTGAGAAGGCCGTCCACAAGGTTTAGGAGTGTGTCTATGGGAATGTTTGACCATTCTTCCAGAAGCGCATTTGTGAGGTCAGGCACTGATGTTGGACGAGAAGGCCTGGCTCGCAGTCTTCACTCTAATTCATCCCAAAGGTGGTCTATCGGCTTGAGGTCAGGACTCTGTGCAGGCCAGTCAAGTTCCTACACCCCAAACTCGCTCATCCATGTCTTTATGGACCTTGCTTTGTGCACTGGTGTGCAGTCATGTTGGAACAGGAAGGGGCCGTCCCCAAACTGTTCCCACAAAGTTGGGAGCATAAAATTGTCCAACATGTTTTGGTATGCTGACGCCTTAAGAGTTCCCTTCACTGAAACTAAGGGGCCAAGCCCAACCCCTGAAAAATAACCCCACACCATAATCCCCCCTCCACCAAATGATTTGGACCAGTGCACAAAGCAAGGTCCATAAAGACACGGATGAGCGAGTTTGGGGTGGAGGAACTTGACTGGCCTGCACAGAGTCCTGACCTCAACCCGCTAGAACACTTTTGGCATGAATTAAAGCGGAGACTGTGAGCCAGGCCTTCTCGTCCACATCAGTGCCTGACCTCACAAATGTGCTTCTGGAAGAATGGTCAAACATTCCCATAGACACACTCCTAAACCTTGTGGACGGCCTTCCCAGAAGAGTTGAAGCTGTTATAGCTGCAAAGGGCGGAGCCAACTCAATATTGAACCCTACGGACTAAGACTGGGATGCCATTAAAGTTCATGTCTACTCCTGCACATGCTGCCTCCTGTCATACCCTCTGCTCTCCTCTCCTGCACATGCCGCCTCTGGTCTTGTCTCCGCTCCCTCCTGTAATTTTTTGCAGGCAGCCCGTTGTGGGAGGAGTTGCTGGGTCCCTCCCACAGCTCTGTTCATTGCCCAGGCTATGCACAGCACGGTGATGATGTCACTGCTGCATTTACAGGGTAGTATCTGGGTTTGTATTGCCATTTGGTGCCCACAAAGTGGATTTATATCCTTTTTGCTTTTGCCGGGAGTATATTTAAATGAAATGTGTTGCATCCGAAGTCCAGATTGAAGTTTATTTATTGTACAAATTGTGCCACACTTTCTTTGCCCTACGCAGGAGATGGCTTGAAGGTCCTCTGGGGCAGTTTGCCATTCTTGTCCTCGACCCGTGCATAGACAATGACACATGCATCATCCCTCTATTGTTGTGCTGGATTAGCGATCGCGCTGGTAGCATGATGGATATATTGACACATTCATTGGACACATTCCCCAGTCTGTGCATCATTAGCGATTATTTTGTAAGTCATTAGCTGGCGCTCTCAGCGCGGGATGCCGTGTTCTGAAAAGCCGGGGATCCGGCAGGCACAGACACGTACCTGCTCACACATCTGTGTAATGACGCCGCCTCCTACAACACATACTATCACTAAGCTTTTACTTTTCTTTGTGGGCCCAAACTTTACCGTTTTAGTGTCAAACCTGTAAACATTTTAAGCAAATGCGATTACAGTAGTTCACTTTAAAAAAAAAAAAAAAAATTCTGTTGCTCTAACAGATCATTTGTCGTAAGCAAATAATTGGGGAGGCAGATTTGAGGAGGCTAGAAAATTACTTGGAACCCCCAAACATATATTTGTTTTTTCAGTAGAGACCCTAGAGAATAAAATGGCGATCGTTGCAATATTTTGTATTTGCACAGCGGTTATTCAAATGCAATTTTTGGGGAAAAAAAAAACACTTTAATGAATTCTCTGTTTCTTTGCATGATCCCATGATCTGCCTCCTGGGGGGAGTAAGGGAGAGATCCCAGGAGGCAAGTTTCAGTACTGTGCACATGCCCAGGAACACTGCAGCAGATCCCAGAGTGACCCGTGGGGTTCCTGTGTATGCACTGAATGTGTGCTAAACCTGCCTAAAGTCCCAACAAAAATAAATACAGTAAATCCTACCAGTGTTTGAAACCATGAAATCAGACCGAGACAGAAGTACAGGTAAATCACACTTGTTTATTAATAAAAGTAAATAGAACAAACGTAGTCAAAACATAGCCAAAGTTCGGTAACCGGAACAGATAGTCAGACAAGCCAGAAAGTCAGGAAGCTAGGAATCAGCGTAGTGGAACAGCAAGCAGGATCTGGAGCCAGAAGGAATGTCAGCCAAGCAAGTCTTTAACAAGAGCACTGGAGAAAGTCTCTGTGATGTTGACCAAGGCAAAAGCAGAGATCATCTGGGCTGGACAGCTTAACCACTTGACGACCGCCTCACGCCGATGTACGTCGGCAAGGTGGCACGGACAGGCAAAATCACGTACATGTACGTGATTTGCCTTCCGCGGGTGGGGGGTCCGATCGGACCCCCCCCCCCGGTGCCCGAGGCGGTCGTCTTTTGTTCCCCGGTGATCGGAGGTGAGGGGGAGGCCATCCGTTCGTGGCCCCCCCTCGCAATCGCCGCCGGCCAATGGGAACATTCCTTTGCTGCTGTATGCTAAACAGCAGCAAAGGAAATGATGTCATCTCTCCTTGGCTCGGTAGGTTCTGTTCCAGCGCCGAGGAGAGAAGACATCACTGTGAGTGCACCAACACTACACAACACAGTAGAACATGCCAGGCACACAAAACACCCCGATCCCCCCCCCCGATCGCCCCCCCGATCACCCCCCAATCACCCCCCCCCTGTCACAAACTGACACCAAGCAGGTTTTTTTTTTTTTTTGATTACTGTATTGGTGTCAGTTTGTGACAGTAAAGGCTCGATTCACACAGGGGCAACACGACTTCAACGCGACTTTGCAACGCGACTTTAACCCGACTTCAACACAACTTGTGGATCCGACTTTCAATGAACGGGGATCCGACTTGGATCCCCGCCACTGTGTTTGGTATGAATCTTTAGGGGGAACTCCGCGCCAAATTTTAAATAAAAATCCGGCATGGGTTCCCCCCCCCAGGGGCATACCAGGCCCTTGGGTCCGGTATGGATCTTGAGGGGAACCCCCCTACGCCGAAAGGACGGCGTGGGGGGTCCCCCCAATCCATACCAGACCCTTATCCGAGCACGCAGCCCGGCCGGACAGGAATGGGGGTGGGGACGAGCGAGCGCCCCCCCCCCCTCCTGAGCCGTACCAGGCCGCATGCCCTCAACATGGGGGGGTTGGTGCCTTGGGGGAGGGGGGCGCGCTGCGGCCCCCCCCACCCCAAAGCACCTTGTCCCCATGTTGATGAGGACAAGGGCCTCTTCCCGACAACCCTGGCCGTTGGTTGTCGGGGTCTGCGGGCGGGGGGCTTATCGGAATCTGGGAGCCCCCTTTAATAAGGGGGCCCCCAGATCCCGGCCCCCCACCCTATGTGAATGAGTATGGGGTACATGGTACCCCTACCCATTCACCTAGGGGAAAAAAGCGTCAATAAAACAAACAGTACACAGGTTTTTTAAAATAATTTATTAGGCAGCTCCGGGATCTTCTTCCGACTTCGGGGGTCCTCTTCCGACTTCGGGGGTCTCTCCGCCGTCTCCTCCCGGTGTCCGCATCTTCTGCCGGCTCCTCCGCTATCTTCTGCAGCTCAATTGCTAGCGGTTCAAAACCCCCCCCAAATGACCCCATTTTGGAAAGTAGACACCCCAAGCTATTTGCTGAGAGGCATGTCGAGTCCATGGAATATTTTATATTGTGACACAAGTTGCGGGAAAGAGACAAATTTTTTTTTTTTTTTTTTTGCACAAAGTTGTCACTAAATGATATATTGCTCAAACATGCCATGGGAATATGTGAAATTACACCCCAAAATACATTCTGTTGCTTCTCCTGAGTACGGGGATACCACATGTGTGAGACTTTTTGGGAGCCTAGCCGCGTACGGGACCCCGAAAACCAAGCACCGCCTTCAGGCTTTCTAAGGGCGTGAATTTTTGATTTCACTCTTCACTGCCTATCACAGTCTCGGAGGCCATGGAAAGCCCAGGTGGCACAAACCCCCCCCAAATGACCCCATTTTGGAAAGTAGACACCCAAAGCTATTTGCTGAGAGGTATAGTGAGTATTTTGCAGACCTCACTTTTTGTCACAAAGTTTTGAAAATTGAAAAAAGAAAAAAAAATGTTTTTTCTTGTCTTTCTTCATTTTCAAAAACAAATGAGAGCTGCAAAATACTCACCATGACTCTCAGCAAATAGCTTGGGGTGTCTACTTTCCAAAATGGGGTCATTTGGGGGGGTTTTGTGCCACCTGGGCATTCCATGGCCTCCGAAACTGTGATAGGCAGTGAAGAGTGAAATCAAAAATTTTCACCCTTAGAAATCCTGAAGGCTGTGATTGGTTTTCGGGGCCCCGTACGCGGCTAGGCTCCCAAAAAGTCCCACACATGTGGTATCCCCATACTCAGGAGAAGCAGCTGAATGTATTTTGGGGTGTAATTCCACGTATGCCCATGGCCTGTGTGAGCAATATATCATTTAGTGACAACTTTGTGCAAAAAAAAAAAAAAAAAAGTGTCACTTTCCCGCAACTTGTGTCAAAATATAAAATATTCCATGGACTCAATATGCCTCTCAGAAAATAGCTTGGGGTGTCTACTTTCCAAAATGGGGTCATTTGGGGGGGTTTTGTGCCACCTGGGCATTCCATGGCCTCCGAAACTGTGATAGGCAGTGAAGAGTGAAATCAAAAATTTACACCCTTAGAAATCCTGAAGGCGGTGATTGGTTTTCGGGGCCCCGTACGCGGCTAAGCTGCCAAAAAGTCCCACACATGTGGTATCCCCATACTCAGGAGAAGCAGCTGAATGTATTTTGGGGTGCAATTCCACATAGGCCCATGGCCTGTGTGAGCAATATATCATTTAGTGACAACTTTTTGTAAATATTTTTTTTTTTTTTTTTTTTGTCATTATTCAATCACTTGGGACAAAAAAAAATAAATATTCAATGGGTTCAACATGCCTCTCAGCAATTTCCTTGAGGTGTCTACTTTCCAAAATGGGGTCATTTGGGGGGGGTTTTGTACTGCCCTGCCATTTTAGCACCTCAAGAAATGTCATAGGCAGTCATAAACTAAAAGCTGTGTAAATTACAGAAAATGTACCCTAGTTTGTAGACGCTATAACTTTTGCGCAAACCAATAAATATACGCTTATTGACATTTTTTTTACCAAAGACATGTGGCCGAATACATTTTGGCCTAAATGTATGACTAAAATTTAGTTTATTGGATTTTTTTTATAACAAAAAGTAGAAAATATCATTTTTTTTCAAAATTTTCGGTCTTTTTCCGTTTATAGCGCAAAAAATAAAAACCGCAGAGATGATCAAATACCATCAAAAGAAAGCTCTATTTGTGGGAAGAAAAGGACGCAAATTTCGTTTGGGTACAGCATTGCATGACCGCGCAATTAGCAGTTAAAGCGACGCAGTGCCAAATTGGAAAAAGACCTCTGGTCCTTAGGCAGCATAATGGTCCGGGGCTCAAGTGGTTAACCCCTTCCCGCCGACCGAACGCATATATGCGGCCTCGGCTTTCCGGGGTTATACCGGGATGATGCCCGCACCTGCAGGCATCATCCCGGTACCGTTGTTTTCAGCGGGCGATCGGCTACCCGAGTATAACAATCGATGCGGCTAAAAGCCGCTCGGCTGTTATACCGGAGGAGCGGGAGGGGACATCCCCCCCTCCCGCCACCTCCCGCTGCTGTTACCGGGCCTCCCGTGCGATCGGCGGCTGGGGGCGGACTGGAACGAAGCTGCGAGCGGCTTCGTTCCAGCCTTCTTCTTGTAAATGCGGAAGTGACGTCATGACGTCACTTCCCGTTTACTCGGCTGCCAATTGCGCAGAATTTAAAAAAGTACACAGTATTCAGAATCACCGTTTTCGGCGATCTGAATACTTTGAAGTGTAAAGGAGGGATGGGGGGTCTTTTAGACCCCCCATCCCTCCATAAAGAGTACCTGTCACCACATATTACTGTCACAAGGGATGTTTACATTGCTTGTGACAGCAATAAAAGTAAAAAAAAAAAAAAAAAATTTTAAACACAATTTATAAAGTACAAAAATAAATAAAATAAATAAAAAAAAAAAAAAAAAATTTTTTAAAGTGCCCCTGTCCCCGCGAGCTCGCGCAGCGAAGAAAACGCATACGGAAGTCGCGCCCGCATATGTAAACAGTGTTCAAACCACACATGTGAGGTATCGCCGCGATCGTCAGAGCGAGAGCAATAATTCTAGCCCTAGACCTCCTCTGTAGCTCAAACCTGGTAACCGTAAAAATTTTTTAAAGCGTCGCCTATGGAAATTCAAAGGTACCGTAGTTCGTCGCCATTCCACGAGTGCGTGCAATTATAAAGGGTGACATGTTTGGTATCTATTTACTCGGCGTAACATCATCTTTCACATTATGCAAAAAAATTGGGGTAACTTTACTGTTTGGATTTTTTAAAATTCATGAAAGTGTCACTTTTCCAAAAATTTGCGTTTAAAACACCGCTGCACAAATACCGTGTGATAAAAAATATTGCAACAATCGTCATTTTATTCTCTAGATTCTCTGCTAAAAAAATATATATAATGTAATGTTAATGTATGTAAAGTAATTTTCTAGCAAAAAATACGGATTTTAACTTGTAAACACCAAATTTCAAAAATAGGCTTAGTCATGAAAGGGTTAAGTAAGCAGGACTGACGAGCAGGATATCATCAACAGCTGAGTCACTGAGCGGCCAGCTCGGAGAAGGAAGCCCTGACAACCAGCAGCACTCACCAACATTAAACACATAAATATCTGAATACAACTATACAGAAAAATTGTTTGTGCTTTTCTTTTAAATTCACTATAAATCAAAGTGCATTCTCTTCTCAAGAGTCCTAATGAGAATCAATGTACAAAAGCAATAGTGCAAATAAATGTGCAGAAAATGCAATATTAAAGTGGAGCTTCACCTAAAAGAGGAAGCTCCGCTTGTTTGCACTCCACTCCCCTTCCACTGCTACACTTGACACTCTTTGGGGGGGAAGGGGGGAGGAGGATACTTGTCAAAACCAGGTACCTGCTCCTACTTCCGGGTAAGATTGGCGCACAACAATCGTGGTGATCTACAACATTTCTGACCCCTCCTCCTTCTAACCCCCCCCCCCCTGCTGCCTTCTGGGAGACACATAGGTCCCAGAAAGAAGACAGCGGGATCATTCAGAAAGCGCACTGTGACTGGCGCTTGCGCAGCAGGAAACAGGCTGTGAAGCCCCAAGGCTTCACTTCCTGTTTCCCTTAGTGTAGATGCTGGCGCTTCCACCCAGAGCCGATGGATGAATCAGCTAGGGGTGCAGACATTGCGGTATACATGGACAGGTAAGGGTCTTTATATTAAAAGTCAGCCGCAAATTTTTTTTTGTTTTTTACAGGACGAACTCCATTTTAAAGATACAAAGTCCCATCCAACGTATAAACTGTGAAATGAAGGTAGAACAATAGGCAACACTTTTTTTTTTTTTGCTATAGTAAGGGAGGGTTATAACTCCTGTCAGGTTAATTTTTTGCCATCTGTGTCCCTTTGGAGAGATTTCCCTTCACTTCCTGTCCCATAGTCAAAACAGGAAGTAAAAAGAAACCCCTGCAATCTAATGGAATTGCTTGGAGACCCTGAGGTCACCAGAACCAGTGTCCCCATTGGAAGATTTCCCTCGCTATTATTTTACTGGGGACAACCCAAATTTGGGATTTTCTTTTACTTTCACTTTCAATGAAGTAAACAGGACAAATAGAGGGGGAGGATCTCCCTAACGGGGGGCACAGACAGCAATAAAAACTGACAGGGGTTCTAATCCCTAATCCCTCTCTACGCTATCTAAAACTTAAAATAAGAAGTTTTGCTTTTAGTTATACTTTAAAATCCACCGTGAAAGAAATTATATCTTCATTGTTATCATCTTCAATGTACCAAACACGGCGGCTGCTTACCAGATAATAAGACCCCAGTATGTAGGACAGGGATATGCAATTAGTGGACCACCAGCTGTTGCAGAACTACAATTCCCATGAGGCATAGCAAGACTGACATCCACAAGCATGACACCCAGAGGCAGAGGCACGATGGGACTTCTAGTTTTGCAACAGCTGGAGGTCCGCTAATTGCATATCCATGATGTAGGAGGTCATACAGAGCTTTGTTGACTACAGTGCTTAGATCCCAAATGGATGGATGGCTTTATCCTACAACTGCACCATGTTCTTCATAGGTAGAGAAAGGGGGAACACCTTGGTGTAATACACTCCAGTTATTTTTACTCCCCCTGAGGAAGTCACGCGACGTAACGCGTAGGGCGTGGCCGGAGTATACCGCGGACCGGAAGTGACGTGCGAGGTGGCGTGAAACACCAAATGTTTGTCTCTGTTTGGCGCACTTGCTGCTGCTTTCATGTAAGCAGAGAAACCAAAGAGGAAGATGTGCCCCAAAGGGGATAATACGGGCAGTGTGTCACCGGGAAATGAATGAATGGTGCAAACGTCAAGTACACAAATATTATTAAAAATTATTAACAAAAGTTTGAGTACAAAATATACATAAACATATATGATATAAAATCACGTGAGTAGAAGAGACAATGAATAAATGGTAATCAAACTGCTGAGGTGCATTGGTATGTCCTCCCAGCAAATTCAAAAATGACCCGCTGGAATGAGAATACCGCAGCACAAAATACTCTACATGTTTCGGAATATAGAGAAATTATGTTCCCTCTATACAGTGTATTTCCTTCTTCAGGAGTTTTTTTGTACTCAATAAACTTTTGTTAATAATTTTTAAGAATATTTGTGTACTTGACGTTTGCACCATTCATTCATTTCCCGGTGACACTCTGCCCGTATTATCCCCTTTGGGGCACATCTTCCTCTTTGGTTTCTCTCCTTTTCTGGGATGTGGCAGTGATCCCCGGGCAAGCTCCAACATTGGTTCCCTTCCAAATTCCTGTTTTCGCTTTCATGTAAGCAGGTATTTTATTTAATAAACTCTTTTTATTATGGTAATAAACTATTGGAGGCTTATTTACCTTACATGTGGATCGTAATATCGGTTACGAGGGGTGGAACCTTTTGATCTATAATATCTTGCTGTTGATCCTGGACGTGAAACTCACTGTTCCCATTGGATTTATAAAGGCATTTAACCTATGCCCATGAGGTTAGAGTTCTGTGAGCACATTGGTGTGGTGTCAGCAGTTTCACTCATTGGATAAATTTGTCAAGTTTTTTTGAAATTTCATCTACACTATCTTGAACCACTGCATTACTTCTACTTATGGACTTTTTTTGCACTTTTTTAACTATATTGTGTCACTACTTTTATGAACGTTTATTGAACATTATTTCACACTTTGGCAATAATTCAATACTATTTTGATTGATGATGGATTGCTAGGTTAAGCACAAGATCACTGTAATTTCAATTGTACTTTACTCCACTGCCTCAGAAGATGTCCCGTTGGACGAAACGTGTTGGTCGGAGTCTAGCAGTGATGTCATCACGCTCGTTCAGAGAACCAGTGGTCTGTTTGTGTTATGAGGGCAATCCTGTAGGTTTGTGAGTCCATGTCTTACTATTTTTAAAGTAAACCGTGCAGGACTGAGGGGAAAGGGTTCAGCTTTAAAAAAAATGAAATGGGCTTTTGATCTGAACATTTTAGTGTTTTGGGTTTACATATCCATTTTTCTGTAGGGTTTTGCTGACTTTCCAAAGTCTTACAAGATATGTTGATGTCTAAGTAATAAGGGCCATAAAGAAAATGAAATGAACGATTCTCCATACAATAAACAGAGGGGACGAGAACGAGTGAAAACAATGGCGGGTGATACATTGTTTACATTGGAGCTAATATGGAATTTACTGGGATTTTGGTTTCGCACACATTAGGTACCTCCATATTATTCCTAATTACACCAAAGAAAATAAACAAATTTGAATGCACTCGATGATTGAACGCTGCACAGCCGTTTCCACACAAACATACATTCCTCCAACCAACAGCGAGATGAAAAGGAGGTTTCAGAGGAAAATGCAGTCACAGATGCTTTAATGGCCCATAAAGTGCAATTAGACTTATTTTGGTTGGGAAGTTCGTAATTTCATACTCTCCATGTTCAGATGGAGCTTAGAATTAATTACATTAATTGCCGAATTGATTGCTTCTCTTGAAGAGAAGCTATAGTGTATTGGCTGAGAACCAACTCAAGTCTTGAAGTCATATTAAAGGGACCTTTTATCCAACTTACAAAATGGAGGTAAAAGAGGAAAAAAAAATCAAGTATGCTAAATGCTTACTTGCAGTGTTTTTTCCTTCCCGTAATTGGCGGTTTATTGACTTGCAACGTGCCACTGAACTTGACAGGAGAAATTGACTTCGCCAGGAAGATTCAGTTCCCTAATGCCCTGTACACACGACCGGTTTAGCCGTCGTAATAAACTCCGACGGTTTCTCCGAAGGAACTCCACCAGAATTCCATTCAAGCGGTCTTGCCTACACACGGTCAACCCAAAATCCAACTGTCCAGAACGCGGTGACCTACAACACTTACGACGGGACTAGAAAAAGGAAGTTCAATAGCCAGTAGCCAATAGCTTCCGTCTCGTACTTGCTTCAGAGCATGCGTCTTTTTTTGGTCCGTCGGAACAGCATAGAGACAATCGGTTTTCCCGATAGGAATTGGGTCCGTCGGAAAGATTTAGAACATGTTCTATTTCTAGGTCTGTCAGATTTTTCGAGAAAAAAGTCCTACACACGATCGGAATATACGATGAAAAGCTTCCATCTGACTTTTTCTGTTGGACATTCCGCTCGTGTGTATGCGGCATAACACAATCTCTAATTCAGCCTTTCTCAACCTTTTCTACATGGAGGAACCCTTGGAATAGCTTTCTGGTCTCAGGGAAGTCCTGCTAAAAATTACTATATCTACAACTCTTGATACATTAGTGTGATGGTCAGTGGGAAGAATGCTCCTTACACTTGTGGTCATTGGGAAGAATTACCTCCTTACAGATAGCTAAAAAGATCAATGGTGTCAGTGGGAACTTATCTGAGAGTTAAAAATTGCTCATTGCTCAAGGAACCCCCTAGCAACCTCAGGAGGAACCCTAGTGTTCCATGGAACCCTGGTTTTGAAACCCTGCTCTAATACTGCCTGTGCTGGTCCAGCGCCTCCTTTTGAGCTCCCTGCATAACCTTTTATGTAGCTCTGGAGGGGTGGGGAAACGAAGGGGAATACTATAATGCAAGGGTCTCAAACCGGTGGTGTTCTGTCAAATTAGCCTACTGGTCAGAAACTCCAACCACGTCACTTCCTGGTTTCTTTAAACCACCAGCACTTGGAGATTTTGACGAATTTCTGTTTGGACACAACACCGGCAACCGAATACAGTCCGGTACAGGAAGATTTAGCCGTTTTGACAGCACAGCGGCTAAAGTTGTCGCCGCCTTGGAGGCGGCCATTTTGTTGACAGTCTCTCTCTGCTCATAATATCGTGCACCGGACTGTATTTGGTTGCCGGTACGTACAAAAAGAGAAGGAGGGAGCGCACCGACCTTGTGCATTACCAAAGATAAAATGTATTTATAAAATATATCAAGAATTATACTCACAAGTGAGCTTTAAAGCAAGGCTTATCAATACTCCAGCAATTACGAGCAGTATCTCTAGATGCCTGCAACCTGGACCAGATATTTGGAGGAACCAGATGGCATCACATACGCTGCCGTCACAAATGGCTGTTGTGTCCAAACAGCAATTCGTCAAAATCTCCAATTACTGATGTTTTAAATGGGTTGTAAACCCTCATGTGTTTTTTCCTCTTAATGCATCCTATGCATTAAGGTGAAAAACCTTCTGTCATGCAGTAGCCCCCCCAGAGCCCCCCGTTTTACTTGCCTGAACCCGGTCTTTCTTGCTCGGGGACGAGCACACCAGCTCTAGCCCGTGTCTCGTGTCCTGATTGGATACTATGATAGCAGCGAAGATATTTGCTCCAAATCCAATGATGCGGGCGATGGGGGGGTGGGGCCGAGTCCTGTCGTCTGTGTCAATGGACGCGCCCGCAGGGGTGTCCTGAAGGAGAGTGCTTCTCCAACGGGTCACTCGATGCGGGGAGGAGCCAGGAGCGGCGCTGAGGGACCCCAGAAGAGGAGGATCGGGGCCACTCTGCAAAACCAACTGGACAGAGGAGGTAAGTATGACATAGCGGATTGACGTCCGGGAAGTGGTTCTGTTATCCTGACTGGACGTCATATGACGTCCAGCAGGATAACATGCCGCAGCGCGCCCCCGGGGGCGCGCATCGCGGCGATCGGTGGAGCGGTGTGTCAGTCTGACACACCGCTACACTGATCTTGGTAAAAGGCCTCCGGCGGAGGCTCTTTACCACGTGATCAGCCGTGTCCAATCACGGCTGATCACGCTGTCAATAGGAAGAGCCGTTGATCGGCTCTTCCTCACTCGCGTCTGACAGACGCAAGTAGAGGAGAGCCGATCGGCGGCTCTCCTGGCAGGGGGGGTCTGCGCTGATTGTTTATCAGTGCAGCCCCCCCTCAGATCACCCCACTGGACTACCAGGGATGCCACTAGGACCACCAGGGAAGGGGCAACGTGGATGGCCAGGTATGTACCCCATGGCCATCCACATGTGCCCAATCTGTGCCAATCAGTGCCCACAAATGGGCACTGATTGGCACTATGATGTCCATGATATGCCCAGATCTGCCCAGCAATGCTCTATCAGTGCCACCTGTCATTGCCCATCTGTGCCACCTGTCATTGCCCATCTGTGCCACCTGTCATTGCCCATCTGTGCCACCTGTCATTGCCCATCAGTGCCACCTGTCAGTGCCCATCAGTGCCCATCTGTGCCCATCAGTGCCACACATCAGTGCCACACATACGTACCCATCAGTACCACCCATATATACCAATCAATGCCACCTACGAGTGCCCATCAGTGCCGCCTATGTGTGCCCATCGGTGCCACCTATGAGTGCCCATCAGTGCCGCATACCAGTGCCACCTATCAGTGCCACCTGTCAGTGCCCATCAGTGCCGCCTATCAGTGCCCATCATCAGTGCCCGTTAGTGCCACCTCATCAGTGCCACCTCATTGGTGCCACCTCATCGGTGCCCATCAGTGCCGCCGTATCAGTGCCCATCTGTGCCGCCGTATCAGTGCCCATTATTGAAGGAGAAAGCGTACTTATTTACAAAAAAATTTAACAGAAACAAAGAAAAACTTGTTTTTTTTCTAAATTTTCGGTCTTTTTTTATTTGTTGCGCAAAAATTAAAAACCGCAGAGGTGATAAAATACCACCAAAAGAAAGCTCTATTTGTGGGAACAAAATGATAAAAAATTTGTTTGGGTACAGTGTAGCATGACCGCGCAATTGTCATTCAAATTGCAACAGCGCTGAAAGGTGAAAATTGGGCTGGGCGGGAAGGTGTCTAAGTGCCTGGTATTGAAGTGGTTAAAGAAACCGGAAGTTTAGTAGTTGGAGTTTCTGACGTGTTGGCTATTTTGACAGAACAGCAGCCCTCCAGCTGTTGCGAAACTACAAGTCCCATGAGGCGTTGCAAGGCTGACAGTTACAAGCATGACTCCCACAGGCAGAGGCATGACGGGACTTGTAGTTTCTCAACAGCTGGAGGGCCGCCAGTTTGAGACCCCTGCTATAGAGTGTCACTTGAGTACCACATCTTGGATATCACATCCAAGATGGTGGCACCCAGCAAGAACTCTCAGGGCAGCATTTATTAACCTTTTTTTCAGTCACGGGAACCCTTTACACAAAATCTCAAGACAATTCGATTCAATCTTGAGGCCCAATCTGTAGACACCATAAATGTTACTCATCAATGGGAAACCTGAGCCTGGGAAGATGCACGCAACCACCTTAATGAAATTAACTTTACATCAGAAGCCCCCATTGCGCCAGAGGTCCCTCTTCATGTCAGAGACCCCCCCCCTCTTCATTTTAAAGTCCCCCTTCATGTCTCAGCCCCCTATCGCATCACAGTCTCCCAGTCATGTCAGGGGTCCCCCTTCATGTCAGAGTCCCCCCTTCCCATCAGAATTCCCCCTTCACTTCAGGAGGTCCTCCTATCACATCACAGTCTCCTAGCCATGTCAAAGTCCCCCCTTCCCATCAGAATCCCCCTATCACATCACAAACGCATTATTCCCCACGCATACATTCATGAAAACGGCTGTAATATTGGCTGGGTGCTGTAACCCCTTGCCGACCAGCGCACGACAATATACGTTGGCACAATGGCACGGCTGGGCAAATGGGCGTACAGGTACGCCCCCTTTAAGATGCGGCATTGTGGGCGTGCGCCTGCCGCGTGCTCCGTGACTGCGGGTCCCGTGGATTCGGTGTCACAGAATCCACGGGGAGATGCCTATGTAAACAAGGCGTTTCCCCGTTCTGCCTAGTGACATGACAGGGATCTACTGCTTCCTGTCATCAGTTAAAATCACTTCCTAGGACACACTTAACCCCTTGATCGCCCCCTAGTGGTTAACCCCTTCCCTGCCAGTGTCATTTACACAGTAATCAGTGTATATTTATAGCTCTGATCGCTGTATAAATGACAATGGTCTCAAAATAGTGTCAAAATTGTCCGATGTGTCCGCCATAATGTCGCAGTCACAATAAAAATTGCAGATCGCTGCCATTACTAATAAAAAAAAAAAAAAAAAGCCATAAAACTATCCCCTATTTTGTAGACGCTATAAGATTTGCGCAAACCAATCAATATACGCTTATTGCGATTTTTTTTTTTTCTTATGTAGAAGAATACATATCGGCCTAAACTGAGAAAGAAATTTTTTTTTTTTTTGTATATTTTTGGAGGATATTTATTATAGCAAAAAGTAAAAAAAAAATTTTTTTTTTTTCAAAATTGTCGTTCTTTTTTTTTTTTTTGTTTATAGCGCAAAAAATAAAAACTGCAGAGGGGATCAAATACCACCAAAAGAAAGCTTTGTGGGGAAAAAAGGACATCAATTTTGTTTGGGTACAGTGTAGCATGACCGCGCAATTGTCAGTTAAATCGATGCAGTGCTGAATTGCAAAAAGTGCTCTGGTCAGGGAGGGGGTAAATCCTTCCGGGGCTGAAGTGGTTAATGACCACAGGCTGTAAACCACAGACAATCTAAATGGAGAAATGTCATCAGCACACTAAGGATTCCTCAGAAGGGTCCAAAGCTTTATTCACATGGTCACATGGTACACACACAAAATTTAATAAAATACTCCGCACTGCCCGAAATATTAGCAGCTAACACAACAAACAGGAATTTTGCTCAAATCAACAAGTGCATCAAGTGTAGCGCTGAAGTGCCAAACTAAGTGACCGTGGTTATGTTATAAACATAAATAACATAATAGATTTATACACATATATATAAATGACATATGTGATGAAAAATTGTGTGAAAAAAACAGATAAAATGAATTGAATTAAATTATGAAATAAAGTCTGTAGGAGTCTTCAAAGATCCACAGTGTGCAGTGATTAATAACAGTCCATATTGAAGTGAGATGGTCTTGATCACCGTGCATAAAACCAATATGGTAGATGGAAAAAAAGAACAACAGTGTGATGTTGCCACCACCAGGATAAGTGCAGGCTTACCAGAAATTTTGAATTCAAAAGAACGTACGTTCTATGAGTCAAACCAGCTTGTATTGTCAGCTGACAATAGGGGTGGAACCTTGGGAGTCCTCAGTAATTGGAGCCTGGAGTCTCTAAAACCTTCATGGAAGGATCGTCTCCATACGGATGGTTACACATCAGGAGAAGATGGCCCATAGAAAATAAAAAAGGGGCCACATAGCATAATTCCGTAAGCAATAGAAATTTATTAAAAAGTAGAACACTTACATTTGTGAAGTAAAAAAAAGCGCTTTGTATAAAATCGTGTGGAGTGCCCCAACGCGTTTCGTCTCATTAAACCCCAGTAGGGGTGCAACGGATCGTCGCCGATCCGTGATCCGTACGGATCAACCTCCGCGGATCGCGGGTGTGCCGATCCGCGGAGGTTGATCCGCACTCTGCGGCCTCGGCCATAGGAAAGGCCGCGGCTTCGGCCTAGCTCCGGAGCGGCGGCCATCTTGGTACACCCGGAAGTGGCCGCTGTCTCGTCAGGAAGTGACGTTTCGTCGCCGCCATCTTGCTACACCCCACACTCCTGCACAGTACAGTAATGATAGAGTGAGAAGGGGGCAAGCGGACATTTGTTACACCCACCGGAGTTTTAGATTTAAAAGCTATTTTCAACACAAAACCGAGCTTATATGCATAAATACAGTATTTGTAGATCGGACAGACTGTTTAGATGTTAGATTTTAAAAGCAACAGCAAACCTGCTGACCTTACATGGTTGCTAATGTGACAGAACACCTCTGATTTTCACATTTAATGTTAAATGTGAAAATCAGAGGTGTTCTGTCACATTAGCAACCATGTAAGGTCAGCAGGTTTGCTGTTGCTTTTAAAATCTAACATCTAAACAGTCTGTCCGATCTACAAATACTGTATTTATGCATATAAGCTTGGTTTTGTGTTGAAAATAGCTTTTAAATCTAAAACTCTGGTGGGTGTAACAAGATTTGTGTGTTTTTTTTTTTTTTTTGTTTTTTTTGTTTTGCTGATCCAAAAATGATCCGATCCGTGACTCTGATCCGAGGATCGATCCGATCCGTGAGTTTTTTGATCCGTTGCACCCCTAGACCCCAGGCGAAGTCTAATGAGACGAAACGCGTCGAGAAGACTCCACTGCCATTGGTTTTATGCACGGTGATCAAGACAATCTCACTTCAATATGGACTGTTATTAATCACTGCACACTGTGGATCTTTAAAGACTCCTACAGACTTTATTTCTTAATTTAATTCAATTCATTTTATCTGTTTTTTTTCCACACAATTTTTCATCACATGTGTCATTTATATATATGTGTATAAATTTATTATGTTATTTATGTTTAACCACGTTCACTTAGTTTGGCACTTCAGTGCTACACTTGATGCACACGGTACACACACAACAACGTTTCGGAGCCACGCGGGGCCCCTTCGTCAGACAGGTGATAAAGGGGCCCTGTGTGGCTCCGAAAACGCTGTCGTGTGTGTGCCGTGTGACCGTGTGAATAAAGCTTGGGACCCTTCTGAGAAATCCTTGGTGTGCTGATGACATTTCTCTTATCACACCACAGTCTTCCAGTCTTGTCAGAGTACCCCCTATGACATCACAGTCTCCTCATCACATCAAAGCCCCCACCCCATCACGTCAGAGGTCCCCCATCATTTCAGAGTCTCCTATCACATCACAGTCCCCCATCACATCAAGGGATGCTGGAGATGTTCTTTCATCTAATGTTCTTGACAGAAAATGGTTGCAAGGTGCTGTGATGTTTGCATAAGCCCCCCCCCCCCAACAAAAAGGCCAGCAAAGGCCAGCAGATAGTCCCAGTGATGGTGTCACTTGGTCTCAAAAGAGGTATTTCTTGCAAACAACATTTATTTAAATTTTTTAACTTTAATTGCATGTTGATTCAGAATACTTTATAAATCCCAAAGGGAAATAATTATCAGGGGTGAACAAGAGAAGGTATTATATGTGTACATTACAACTTTGCTTTAACAGACCAAAAGGGATCAAATAAGGAGGAGTTAGGGTGTGCAAACAATTTCAGGCCGAGTTCACATATGTGTGGCCGTGGTTTCGGGCCTGGGGTCCGGTGCGTCACTGTTCACTGGTTCAGGTGCGATTCAGGCCTGAATTTTTGCCTGAACTCGCATCTGAATCAACCCAAACACACATAGGACCATTTTTGAATGCCAACCGCAGCTGCCCCGGACTTATGTGAACCGGCGCCATTGAGACCTGGTCACATTTACCTGTCATGCGAATTGGATGTGGAGAAACCCCCCGCATATGTGAACCTGGCTTAAGGTGGGGAAATAACACTATGGGGGTTGAATTGCTAAATCTGGAGAGTGCAAAATCTGGTGCAGCTCTGCATAGGAACCAATCCGCTTCCAGGTTTTTATGTCAAAGCTTAACCATTTCCCGCCAGGAGGGCGTACATGGACATCCTCCCGTTTTTAGTGGTTATACCGGGACAATGCCTGCACCTACAAGCATTGGGGATTTCCTTCAGAGTAAGAACAATCGTTCTTACAGTCGGCGGCAGGGGACATGTATGTGTGTCACCCCCCCTCTAGCCGCCCGTGTGATTGGCAAGCCAGAGAAGGAATCTGCTGGTGCGGGAAGTTGACCATAGAGATTTCCAAGGAACAGATGGTCCCCGGTCATCTCTATGACTCTCGGAGGCCCTTGTGCGATGTTATGCCATCACGTCTGGCTGGCAATTGTAAACACTAGCGTGTATTCGGCTGGAAAACCGAGATCGTTTTTTGTTTTTTTTTTTATCCCTGGCTTTCCAGCCTGGAGGAGAGGGGTGTAGACCCCGCCTCTCTCCATAAAGAAGACCTGTCATGCTCCAATTCCTATTACAAGGGATGTTTACATTCCTTGTAATAGAAATAAAAGTGATAAAAAAAAAAATTTAAAGGGAAAGTGTAAAAAATACAAATAATAATAAAAAAAAAAAAATATAAACAATTAAAGTGCCCCCGTCCCCGCAAGCTCCCACGCAGAAGCTAACACATACCTACGTCGTGCACACATATGTAAACGGCGTTCAATACACACATGTGAGGTCGCGCCGCAAACTTTAGAGCAAGAGCAATAATTCTATCCCAAGACCTCCTCTGTAACTCTAAACATGTAACCTGTAAAAATTTTTAAAGCGTTGCCTCTGGAGATTTTTAAGTACTGAAGTTTGGCGCCATTCCACGAGTCTGTGCAATTTTAAAGCGTGACATGTTGGGTATTTATTTACTCGGCATAACATCATTCTTCACATTATACAAAGAAATTGGGCTAACTTTAGTGTTTTTGTTTTTTCTTAATTCATAAATATGTCCCCCCCCCCCCCCCCCCCCCCCCCCCAAAAAAAATGTGTTTGAAAAATTGCTGCGCAAATACCATGTGACATAAAAAGTTGCAACGACCGCTATTTTATTCCCCTAGGGTCTCTGCTAAGAAAACATAAATAATGTTTGGGGAATGATGTTTTTTTACACGTAGGAGCGAAGTGCCAGAATTGGCCCAGATGGCAAGTGGTTAATTGAACCAGTTGAAGTTAGAAGCTGATTGGCTACCATGCACAGCTGCACCTGGTTTTGCATATTCTAGTTTTAATAAATCAACCCCCAGAGGTTGCATTGTTGCAGGTAGTGAATAGTGGTGTCACCTTCATCCTGTGAACTGCAGCAGGGGGTGTGAGAATCACGAGAACGACTGAACAGAATCGCAGATCTTTTACCGGGTTATACAGTTTCCATGTACGGTATTTATTGGGATGTTTGGCTGGAGTTCCACCATAATTATCTTTGGGGCTTTACTGTGTTACCAATTTAAACCAGAAGCACAGGACACCTATTATCCATGCACAGCGCTTCACAATGTCCTGTTTTTCCAGCTGACAACGTGAAACCTCTGATTTTTGTTTTTCCCCCCGCAGGCGGCCGGCGCGGTGCGTCCATTAGTGTCCACCGTCATCGCTTCCTCCTCTGATGGGTGTCTGGCCCATTCACTGGAACGCACTAAACACAGAGCCAGCGAGATGCCCCAGGCTTTCCTGTTTGACGTCATTTATAAAGCGTACCTTCAGGTAAGTGGACATGTGTTTCCAGTGCAGACCTCAGATCTTAGGATTTCTGAGTTAAACCCGCCCCGGGGCTCCAAACTTCAAAAAAAACTGGACTGACAAAAAGTGACACCAGAAAAATTTGAAAAGTGAAAATGAGTTGGAGTTCAAATCTTTAAACAGTCAAAGCTAGTCATAAACACGAGGCAGTAATCGGACGTGGGGACACATCGGGGTGGATTTAATTACCCACCTGAAGACCAGGTCTTTCTGACACTTTCTGTTTACATGTAAAAATCATTATTTTTGCTAGAAAATACAGTAAAACCTTGGATTGCGAGCATAATTCGTTCCAGAAACATGCTTGTAATCCAAAGCACTTGTATATCAAAGTGAATTTCCCCATAAGAAATAATGAAAACTCAGATGATTCGTTTCACAACCATTTATTATTAATTCTTTAGTTTATAGTCCCTATAAAAAGATTATAGTGATGTGATCGGTTGCGCAACCATAAAATGTCCATCCACAAATGGAAGCCCCCACAAGGGGATTGGAAGCAAAATCCAGCAGGAGCTCCAGAGTATAAAAGAGAAGAGAGGCGCCTCTAAGTGTAGCAATATGGTTACATTTAATGAAGGTACAACATTTAGCAACTCACGCGGCTGATGGTTAAAAGATACACATCTAAGTATGCAGGAATCCGGGGTAAAGCTGTCCACATAGACCATCCCCCGCACCGCCGTCTCTCAACCGCTGTCAGTCTGCAATCATGACCGGGAAGACTACCCTGCAGAGCGATCTGAAAGTGAGGCTGGAGCGCTCGCGCAGCGCAGCGTGGAAGGGATGACGTTGATGGCGGTGCGGAGGATGGTCTATGTCAGTGATGGCGAACCTTGGCACCCCAGATGTTTTGAAACGACATTTCCCATGATGCTCAACTACACTGCAGAGTGCATGAGCATCATGGGTAACATAGTTCCAAAACATCTGGGGTGCCAAGGTTCACCATCACTGCCCTATGTGGACAGCTTTACCCCGGATGCCTGCATACTTAGATGTGCCTGTTTTAATCATCAACCATGTGAGTTGCTAAATGTTGTACCTTCATTAAATGTAACCATATTGCTACACTTAGGGGCGCCTCTTTTCTCTTTTATACTCAGTTGTGATATGACGCTACTCTTATATCAAGACATCGCTTGTATATCAAGTCAAAATGTATTTAGAAATTTTGCTTGTCTTGCAAAACACTCTCAAACCAAATTACTCTCAAACCAAGGTATTACTGTATTTAAAACCCCCAAACCTTTTATATATATATTAACCCCCCTTTCTGCCCAGGCCAATTTTAACCTTTCAGCGCTGTCGCACTTTGAATGACAATTGCGCAGTCATGCAATGCTGTACCCAAACAAAATTTTGTTCACACAAATAGAGCTTTCTTTTGGTGGTATTTATTCACCACTGGGGTTTTTAATTTTTGCTAAATAAATAAAAAAAGACAAAAAATTTTGAAAAGAGGTAATTTTTCTCCTTCACTGATGTGTGCACTGATGAGGCGGCATTGATGGGCACTGATAGATGGCACTGATGGGCACTGGTTGGCGGCACTGATGGACACTGGCAGGCGACACTGATGGGCACTGGCAGGCGGCACTGATGGGCACTGGCAGGCGGCACTGATGGGCACTGGCAGGCGGCACTGATGGACACTGGTAGGTGGCACTGATGGGCACGTGTAGGCGGCACTGATAGGTACTGGTAGGTGGCACTGATAGGTGACATTGATGAGGAGACACTAATGGGCACTGATTGGCAGCAGTGGTGGGCTCAGATTGGCAGAATATTGAGCTGGCTCTTTTCTCCTGTCCTCCACATGCTGGCGGCGTGAGAAGGAGCAGTGAAGAGAGCCGGTAATGCAGAGGAGATTCAAGTGGCTAAACAGTTGTAGTCCCCCCCTCCCGCCACGCCGTTTCTTCTCCCATCTAATCGCGGAGCCCGATGGTGCACCAAACACAAAATCCATTGTGTTTGAAAAACTGCTGTGCAAAAAAACATGTGACGTAAAAATAAAATTGCACAACCCACCATTTTAATCTATAGGGCCTCTGCTAAAAAATAACCATACATATCTATCTATCTATCTATCTATCTATCTATCTATCTCTCTCTCTCTCTCTCTCTCTCTCTCTCTCTCTCTCTCTCTCTCTCTCTCCTCTCTCTCTCATTCTCTCTCTCTCTCTCTCTCTCTCTCTCTCTCTCTCTCTCTCTCTCTCTCTCTCTCTCTCTCTCTCTCTCTCTCTCTCTCTCTCTCTCTCTATATATATATATATATATATATATATATATATATATATATATATATATATATATATATATATATATATATATATATATGTAGGAAGGCCAGTATGGTGGCCTGAATTTATGGGAGGAGCCCGGGGGGTATTTAAGCAGCCCGCTCACCTGTGGTGCTTGTCGGTTTCCTGTGCGCGATATACGTCACTAGGCCGACTATTCGATATACCAGCGTCCGCAAGTTCTTGCTTCGCAAGTTCCCGTATTCGATATTCCGTACTCAAACCTTCGAAGTCCGCGTTTTTCGTTCGTATTTTGTACCACGCGTCTGGCTTGGCTGTCGCAGGTAAGGTCCCGTCGGACTTTTCGTTTTCATATCATGTCACTAAACCGTGATTTCAAATTTTCGTTTCACTCGCATTTCACAAACTGCAATGTATATCGCTCGTACGTTCGATATGTTACCCTTTCGACAGCACCGCGACGCAGACGTCGCTTCATTTCTAGCATGTCGGTATTCAAAAACGAAAAAAAAAGGAAAAAAAAAAAAAAAATATGTATATGCGTCGGTAGACAGCCATAGCGAGTCGCAAATTGCAATTTATCAAGTCAGTTCGATACCAACCATTTCTCATTTCTGAAACATTTCTAAACTCATTTCTGACATTTCAAATCATTTCTCATTTCAGTCACTTACCGCGCTCCGATTCGAATCCAGTCGCACCAAAGGTGCGCCGATTCGTTCCGGTGTGCCCCAGTTATTACGGCCTCATTTCTATACATGCACCAGAGTTACGTTATTGTCAGTCAATTGTACCTCTGCCATGGTTATCATTTCATTTCCACGTATCACGTTCCGACATGAATTCAGTCGCATGAAGAAAAAAAAAAAAAAAAAAAATGCACCGATTCATCTCGGCGTGCCCCAGGATTGGCCTCATTTCTATACATGCTCCAGAGTTACGTTTACCAGTCAATTGTACCTCTGTCATGGTTATCATTTCATTTCCATGTATCACGTCCCGACATTAATTCAGTCGCATGAAAAATGCACCGATTCGTCTCGGCGTGCCCCAGGATTGGCCTCATTTCTATACATGCTCCAGAGTTACGTTTATCAGTCAATTGTACCTCTGTCATGGTTATCATTTCATTTCCATGTATCACGTTCCGACATGAATTTAGTCGCATGAAAAATGCACCGATTCATCCCGGCGTGCCCCAGGATTGGCCTCATTTCTATACATGCTCCAGAGTTACGTTATCAGTCATTTGTACCTCTGTCATGGTTATCATTTCAGTCCCACGTATCACGTTCCGACAGGAATTCAGTCGCATGAAAATGCACCGATTCGTCTCGGCGTGCCCAGGATTGGCCACATTTCTGATACATGCTCCAGAGTCCGGATCATAGCTAAATCGTAGACATCGGGGGATTGACCCATATCTCTGTCATGCAATTTCTACCATTTCACTCCCACAACGCATCACCGTTTCGGAACCAGTCGCATCTGAGGCGCACCATTCGTCACGGCATGCATCACTGGTTCCGATCACATTTCATACCTACACCAGAGCTCGGTTAGTTGCCAGTCGCTAACACGGCACAACCAATTCGAGCCTCGGTCAAAACAATCATTTCTCTCATTTCATTTAATACTGCACTCCTATTCGAATCCAGATGCATCAAACAAGCACCGATTCGTCCCAGGAGCACCAATATTTTCAGTTGCCTCATTCCAATACACGCTCCAGAGCCCGGTCCACGGTCGAACAAATCGTGACACGACCAGGCCGCACCTCTGTCATGCAGTTCATTCATTTCACAATCAAGGCAAAACATTTCGAATCATTTCATTGTCACAAAATTGCAAGCACCATACAAATCATGGCTTCAAGTTACTTAGCAATCCCTTCACGAATTGTCACCTTTCATCTTCCTCAGGTCAGTCAAAGTTCAGTAGGTCCACCCTGCACCAGGTTGGACGATATCCCCCCAGGTAAAAAAAAAAAAAAAAAAAAAAAAGGGAGAATAAGTCGGGTAAGTATGACTCAGCGGATCAAAGAAAAAACTTGAAATTCATCTCACCCCCAATAGGTTACAGTCAACCAGGAAATAAAGCTCGAGAGATCCTCACCAGAGCAACCATGTCCCAGGCCGGCAGTGAAGACTTCACGGCCCCTCTATCACCTACTCCGGTCTCAGAAAACGGCAGCGTGCAATCCCTCAGGGGATGGACTATCCCCAAACTGACGGCAGAGCTCAGACGCAGAGGTGTCCCCTTCCCCGCCACAGCGAGGAAAGGCGAGCTCTTCAAACTCCTCTTCCCCCCACCAGCAGCAGGACCCAGTACCCAACAGGCATCCCTCCAGTCCATATCATCGGCCATCTCACAATTACACACGATGGTGTCATCTCTATCCACCTCAGTTGCAGACGTCCAAGCCAGGGTGGCACTTCTGGAGGCCCGACCGGCCACGGCTGTCCCCGACCCAACTGCAACTCAGACCTTGACACCTCTTCCTACAGGTACCTCAGGCTCAAGCGCCATTGTCTACCCCTCCCACCTGGTCCCAACCAGTATCAGGAAGGACATTTTGGACGGCAAGGACGTCAACCTGGCCTCTCTCCTTATCTCCGTGCATGATTTGGCAGAAAATAAGGCCTACTCCTGGGGCGACATATCGGTGGTCCTTAAAGCCAAAGACCCCAGGCTGAACCGCAAGCTATCAGTCCCCGAATTTACCCTGGCCTTTGGCATGCTCAGAGATGTCTTGTGCTCAGCCACCCCTAGCAGGCGGGAAGAGCTGGACTTATACCTCCATACTGTGGTAGACTTGGGCCACAAGTATGGAGGTTTCGCCTTCTACGATTATCATCGTTCCTTCTCAGCCAAGGCCGCCGCCAGATTCTCACAATTCCAGATCACGACAGATTGGAGTCTCATGGACACAGAGCTCTTCTGCCGCCACTTTGCCGGCTTACGCTCACCTCTGTGTGCAATTTGCCAGTCTTCCACCCACACTGCCACCTGGTGCGCCAATACGGCGATCAGACGGCCCTTCGAGTTCCCCTCTACCTCAGGTACAGTACAGGGCCAGTCGATCCCTGAACCAATGCCTCAGGTGGACAAACTCGGACGCCCAGTCCGAACCGTGGGAGGGGCAGCCATCTGTAACAACTTCAACTATGGGTCCTGCAACTTCAGCCAATGCCGTCTACTTCACATCTGCACTTTATGCCAAAGAGCACACCCTAGGAATTTGTGTGAAGTCAAGCAACACAAGAGGGCATGACTAAGCCGAATCAACATCTTATGGTTAGGACTGTATCTCACTTCACACCCCACCCCTTCCCTGGCCACCTACCTTATCCAAGGCTTCACAGTAGGCTTTCACACCGGCCTCATTGCACTGCCCCACAGTACTCACGAATGCGCCAATCTTCGTTCGGCAGCCATCGACGAACAGGCCATAGATCAGCTCTTACAGGCAGAGGTAGATCGAGACTACGTAATAGGCCCTTTCACTTGCCCCCCTTTCAGCACATGGAGAGTCAGCCCTATTGGGCTTGTCAAGGGCAAATTCTCTAATAAATTGCGTTTGGTGTACGACTTGTCTGCGCCTCATTCTTCGCACATACCCAGTCTCAATTCCCTGATCCCCTCCGAAGAGTTTTCCCTAAAATATTCCTCCGTTGACATGGCAATACAAGCGATCATCAAAGCAGGCACAGGTGCCTGGCTCTCCAAAGCCGACATCTCGGATGCTTTCAAGCTCCTGCCCATCCACCCATCCCTTTGGTGCTGGCACGGCATCAAATGGAAGGAAGCGTATTATTTTGCCACGAAACTCACCTTCGGTTCGAAGAGTAGCCCGTGGCTCTTCGACACGTTCGCACAGTCCCTCGTTTGGATACTATTACACAAGGGTCAATGCCATGAAGTCATCCATTACCTGGATGACTTCCTACTGATAGAACCGCCCAACAAGCCCCCAGGAGATCTCGACAAACTTAGAGCAATTTTTGGAAACCTCAATGTTCCTATCGCCGAGCACAAAGTCGATGGTCCAGCAAACATCATCACCTTTCTCGGGGTCAGCTTGGATACCTGCGCAATGCAGGCCAGTCTCCCCCCTGACAAATTAACACGCATTAGGGCAGTCCTTCACGACTTTACACACACCAAGGGCTGTACCAAAAAACAGTTGCAGTCTCTCCTGGGTATGCTCAACTTCGCTATGCGAATTATCCCACAAGGCCGCACATTTGTATCACGCCTGCTTAGATTTCTGTCAGAAACTCAAGACCCTGATCAGATTTTGAAATTAGACTCCGCAGCTATAGCGGACCTATCAATGTGGGAGGAATTCTTGTCCGCCTGGAATGGCATATCTCTATTTATACCTATGGTTTCGATCCATTCACCCCAGGTGGTGACTGACGCTGCAGCCTCCACAGGTTTCGCGGCAATTTTTGGCCATCATTGGTTTTCAGGACCCTGGCCTCAACAGATACTGTTGATACCCGGCTTTTCCCAAACATCTGCCCTCTTTGAGCTGTATCCCATAGTGGCAGCCGCACAACTCTGGGGCCACCACTGGACAGGACAAACCGTAGTCTTCACCACCGACAACCAAGCCACGGCAGACATCATCAACAGAGGCAGGTCCAAGTCCCTAGCAGTCATGTCCTTCCTGCGCAGGTTGGTACAACTGTCTTTACAACATCAGTTCAACATACACTGTGAATTTATACCCGGTAGATACAACTCAGCAGCTGACGCACTATCACGTTTCAATTATCCCTCCTTTTTCAAACAGGTTCCCGATGCCGATCCAATGTCGGCCCCTATCCCCGTCTGGTCACAACTGACCCTGGACTAGTTCAACATCTACACGGAGCTACGCAACTCATAAATAATTCCCTCTCCCGCAACACACTCAAAGCCTACCAGACAGCTTGGAAGGCTTTTAATAAATTCCTCACGTCCTGCCGCAAAGAACCAACAGATATCAAACAGGTACTGGCCTTCACGGCACACTGCCACACGCAGCTGGCCTTATCCTACAACACCATCCGGTTATACCTAGCCGGCATTCAACATTTCATGGCACTTGAAGACCCGACGAAATCGTCACTGTTCTCATCTCACGCTATACGAGCCATCCTAAGGGGAATACAGAAACAACAACCAGTCATCAGCACTAAGCGCTTGCCCATTACAGGGCCCATCTTTAGGGACATGTCAAATATTCTGGCTACATCGCCATTCGGTCTGCTCCCCAGCACGGTCTTACAAGCAGCCATATATTTAGCTTACTATGGGTTCTTGCGGCCTGGCGAATTCACCTCTAACAAACCCACAGACCAAGTACTATGCAGACGACACTTGCTTCGACACCAAGACCACTTTATCCTGCACCTCGAGGTCTCTAAAACCCAGCAAACGGGCTCGGGAGTGAACATCCACCTCTACAGAACCAACAACAGCTGGTGTCCAGTCGCTGTACTCAACCGACTCCTATCTCTCCTGCCTGAGCAACCAGACAGCAGTCCCCTTCTACCATTCCCAGTCAAACCCTTAAACGCCTCTCAGTTTGTGAGTCACATAAGAATACTTCTCCGCAATCTTCACCTTAACCCTAGTCAGTATTCCGGACACTCTTTCCGCATCGGAGCAGCCTCCGCGGCGTCCCGCCACGGGGTGCCAGATCACATCATCAAAAGACTAGGCAGGTGGAAATCAGCCTGCTTCGCCCGGTACATCCCCAATCCACAAACAGAGATGGCACAGGCATTCTCCAAATTGGCTCAATAAATAACTGAAAACCAATAAAATTATAACCCTACCTGAATGTTTTTGCCCCCTTATTTTGGCATACCGGCCATTAGACCAAGGCACACTTTCAGGTCCATTTCATATGGTAAGTCCACACTTTTAGGTCTATTTCCGATGGTAAGTCTTATCTTTACTATAAGTGTTATCTATGTCCATATCGGACATAGGGCTCCGACCATAAGTAGGAAGGCCAGTATGGTGGCCTGAATTTATGGGAGGAGCCCGGGGGGTATTTAAGCAGCCCGCTCACCTGTGGTGCTTGTCGGTTTCCTGTGCGCGATACCCACCCTCCCATCCCCATTTCACAGCATTTCTCAACTATTCATTTCATTCATTTCTCTTACAGAATAATAATTTCTTAAACCAGGGTATGCCCCCTTATTTTGGCATACCGGCCATTAGACCAAGGCACACTTTCAGGTCCATTTCATATGGTAAGTCCACACTTTTAGGTCTATTTCCGATGGTAAGTCTTATCTTTACTATAAGTGTTATCTATGTCCATATCGGACATAGGGCTCCGACCATAAATATATATATATATATATATATATATATATATATATATATATATATAGATATAAAACATTTGGGGGTTCTACATTCAGGAGAGAAGTGTGAAGATTGGCCCGGCAGGCAAGTGGTTAAGACCTTCACCCATTACAAATGTTTTGTTCCTGGCTTCTCCCCCTTTCCTTTTCCCCACAATTGGAGAACGCTTTTCATTGTTTAGCATCTCTGTGCTGCAGCCAGGAGTTTCCTGCTCTCTCGCCTAGACCAGATTGAATGTCGCACCCCTCAGCTGCCTCCTGGTGTGCCCAAATCTCATATCCTGAAAGGCACATTCAGTAATGGGTGCATGAGCACTGCAGCATTCTGATAGAGACCTCTGGCACATCTGTGCGTGCATGCGGGGGGGGGGGGGGGGGTATTCCTGCACACACACACACTGCAGTCCTAGATACCAGAGCTTAGTGGTGTGTGCACGGGATTCCCCTGCGCGTGCGCAGATATGCTGAAGGTCCGAAAGATCTGACAGACCCGCAGGGTGTGGAAACTGTTGAGATGTTGGATAGGCCAGGTACTTCCTGCTTTCTCCCCTAGGAAAAAAATGACATAGGTTCCCTCTTCTTCCTCCTGGGATGCCCACGTCACACATCTCCCTTGTGCGTGGAGGTGTGCCTCCTGTGTGTCCGTGTAAATGAAAGACAAAAACAGAACATTCCATAGCTCAACTTGCCAACTGACGATATTAACCTGTCCAACAGTCTGCGTTAAAAACAGGGGTTTAGTTAGCATGCATAAGCTGCAAGGCCTCTTCACGGCACCCTGTGTATTGCTTGCAGTCCTAACACTACTGAATTTATAAGCGTCTCCAAAATGGAAGCACATGCATTAAATGGATAGATGAGGGGCAGGTGGGCCTGGAGGCAGCCCAATCCCCCTTAAAGGAACAGGAGCACACTGGACACCCAGCAAGAGCACAGTGGCAGCAAAGGTGTACAGTGTGTCCCTGGACCAATATAGTGTGTGTCACTTTTGATTTTGCCACTTTTGAGACATCCTGTGTCATTGGTAGAAGTACGGCAGTCGATCTGATCTCAGTGGGATTTTCCCCTTTGGGATGGAAGGAAGAGCCCTTGTGCTGTCAGAGTTCAGATTTCAGACCTTTGTCCCTTGAAGCGTGTGCTCATGGTCTAATTCATCCTGAGCTGCATCGGTTCTGTACCTACCATGAATGGACCATTGTTTTTTTTTGGAAGGAATCCCCCCCCCCCCCCGGTGTCCCAGTCCCTTCCATGTAGCCTTTCTCATCCTCCACTCTCCCTGTCTACCCTCCATAATGAAGCCAGGAGACAATTTGCTTTGTCTGATCGGATGCAGACGACATTCCATAGGTTACAGATCCGGAAAAGCGGCAGTGTCTGACCAACTGATTTCATTTCAGATATGCTAATTGGGGGCTTCCTTGCTCCTTATTTGTCCCTGGAGGCCAATCGACCTTCAGCTTTGAACTCCTATCCCTTTTTCTTCTAGGGAGACTTGTAGGCCAAAGTTACATCAGCAACTATGACAGTTAAAGCAGAACTGCTGTGAAAATGTAAAAAGATAAAAATAAATTGCCCATTAAAAAAATTGCATAACAAAACCAGCTTTTATACCCCCCCCCCCCCACCATTCACAAAATCAATTGTTCTCTATGTAGACGGTTCACCTCTCTACTCCAAGTCGCCTGTAGCCAAACGCTTAAAGCTCAAAAAAGTTCTGGAGCTTTTTTTGTAGCTCAAATTGGGCAGATTTGAGCGTTTTTTGCGCGTTTTCTTTTTTTTTCCCCCACAGCAGTACTTCCCATGTTTTTCTGCGATTTTCTGCTCAACTGAAAAATTGTAAAAAAGAAACAAAAAACAATAATAATATATGAATAAATAAATGTAAAATAAATACACAAATAACTATTAAAATTATTATTATTATACAGGATTTATATAGCGCCAACAGTTTGCACAGCGCTTTACAACATGAGGGTAGACCGTACACTTACAATACAATTCGATACAGGAGGGATCAAAGAGCCCTGCTCTTTAGAGCTTACAATCTAGAAATCGTCATAAATAAATACCGTATATACTGGAGTATAAGCCGAGTTTTTCAGCACATTTTTTTGTGCTGAAAATGCCCCCCTCAGCTTATGCTCGAGTCAAGCATTTTTCTGCAGCAGAGAATGACATTTTCCGAACCGACTTTTGGGGCTCCGTATCTCGGGGGCCATTTGGTGCTAGGAACCCCAAATTTGGTGTGCAAACCCAGTGGAACGAGTACCACAACATATCCAAAGCTGGGGTTCCTAGCACCAAGTGGCCCCGAGATACGGGGGCATCTAGGAACCCTTAACTACCGAATTTGAAGTTCAGGGGACCTATGGCTGCAAATGGGCACAGTGAGGCTGCAAATGGGCATTGTTGACCCTCTTTTCCACTTACAGTAGCTGTGCATTTCTCACCCTAGGCTTATACTCGAGTCCATAAGTCGGATTTTTTTTTTTTTTTTTTTGCCATCTGTGTCCCATTGCAGAGATTTTCTTTCACTTCCTATCCCACAGCCAAACAGGAAGTGAGGAAATGCCTGTGTTCTGTCAGATTAGGCAACCCATCAGAATGTGTAATGGAAGTGATGTTTCGTTGCCGCCATCTTGCTATACCCCGCACCCGTCCACAAGTAAGGATACAGTCACAGCAAGGGCACAGACAGCAATAAAAACCGTATAGGTGTTCTAATCCCTCTCCCCTCTATCCAAAATGAAAAAAAAAAGTTTTGCCTTAAGTTATACTTTTGTTAATTTAGTTATTTCGTGTGAGGGTACACACTATTAGATTTTCTGCAGATTTTTGTCTTCAGATTTTCCAAAACCATATAATAGGAGGTCAAACCTTAAGAGTTTCAATTTGTATGCAATCAGGCAAGCTCTTCCACTGCATAGTTTTGGTAAATCTGAAGACAAAAATCCTGCAGAAAATCGAATAGTGTGTATGGGGTCCTAGGGTGTTTGTTATACTTTTGTTATTAATAATAATAATAATAATAATATTTTTTATTTTTTTTTAAGGCTTAGCGGTTAAGGTTAGGAGTTGTAAAGTCACGAGGTTTTTCACCTCAATGCATTCTAAGTACAAGTACCCCCCCAGGTCCATACCAGCCCCCCACGTAAAAAAAAAAAAAATTGCGTGCGATCCCCCTCAAAATCCAAACCAGATCCAGCAGGTCAGGAAAGGGAGGGGACGAGCGAGTGCCCCCCCCTAAACCATACCAGACCGCATGTCCTCAACATAAGGGGATGGGTGCTTTGGGGCGGGGGCGCTCTGTTCCGATCCCCAAAGCACCTTGCCAACCACCATGTTGATGGGGACAAGAGCCTCTTCCCCACAACCCTGGATGGTGGTGGTGGGGGTCTGCGGGCAGGGGGCTTATCGGAATCTGAAAGCCCCCTTTAAGAAAGGGGGCCCCCGGATCCGGCCCCCCCCCATGTGAATGAGTATGGGGTACATTGTACACAGAGTCTCTCCATGGCTGCACAAAGAAGCGCAGGATCTGGAGGAGTTCTGTCCTCCTTTCTGCTTCTGGCTAAAGAGACAGAGGGGGAAGGGGAGCAGAGACGAGCCTCTCCATGGCTGCAAAAAGAAGTGCTGCAACAAGAAGGTGTTCTGTCCTCCCCTCTGCTGCCAACTTCTGAAACAAGAAGGGGGTGGAGATGAGGGGGGGTGCTGTAGCTGCAGGAGAGGGGTGGGGGCCACATGAAATGGTCTGGTGGGCCAGATTCAGTTAACGGCCTTGTGTTCTTGAAGGATCCCACAGGTATGGTACATACATAGCTACTTTTCTCCAAGCTGGACCAATGTAACTATGTAAACATTTCCATACCAGGAATTCTTCCTTAAAGTGGTTGTAAATCCTCTTTAAGTATTCCAAAAAAAAAACCCTGCAAGACAAAGGAATAATGAGCTAGTATGCATTGCATACTAGCTCATTATGAAATTTTTACCTGAGATTGAAGCCCCCACAGCGGTCCCCGTTCACTGCTCCGGCGGGCGACATCTCCCCGGGGGGTTACTTACGGGTATCGCGGCTCCGGCCAACCGCAGCGCCGGAGCCGCGATACCCAGAAGTAACCCCCCGGGGAGATGTCGGCGGCCGGAGCGGTGAAGGAGGACCGCGCGGGGCCGCCGCTAACGGCACAGTACAACTGAAGCAACGGCACCTACGTGCCATTGCTTCAGTTTGCTTTAGTGCGCATGTGCCGATGTGCGATTGCGTCATGTCTCCTGTCAGGTATGGAGACGAGTGAGGGGAAGATGGGCCCCACCCGCCTCCATACAATTGCTGGGCGGAAGCGACGTCAAAACGTCACTTCCGCCCATAGCTCTTAAAGGGACATTTTATTTAAATAATTTTTTTAAATTACAATTTTTTTTATTTTTATTTTTTTATTGCATTTTAGTGTAAATATGAGATGTGAAGTCTTTTTGACCCCAGATCTCATATTTAAGAGGTCCTGTCATGCTTTTTTCTATTACAAGGGATGTTTACATTCCTTGTAATAGGAATCAAAGTGACAATTTTTTTTTTTATAAAACAGTTTAAAAAAATAAAAATAAAAGGTAAAATAAATAATAATAAAAATTTTTTTTTTAAACACGCCCCGTCCCGATGAGCTCGCGTGCAGAAGCGAACGCATACGTGAATAGCGCCCGCATATGAAAAACAGTGTTCAAGCAACACATGTGAGTTATCGCCGCGATCGGTAGAGCGAGAGCAATAATTCTAGCCCTAGACCTCCTCTGTAACTTAAAACATGCAACCTGTAGAATTTTTTAAACGTCGCCTATGGAGATTTTTAAGGGTAAAAGTTTGTTCCCATTCCACGAGCGGGTGCAATTTTGAAGCGTGACATGTTGGGTATCAATTTACTCGGCGTAACGTTATCTTTCACAATATAAAAAAAAAATTGGGCTGATTTTACTGTTGTCTTTTTTTTTTTTTCAAAAAAGTGATTTTTTTTCCAAAAAAAGTGTACTTGTAAGACCGCTTCGCAAATACAGTGTGAAAAAAAAGTATTGCAATGACCGCCATTTTATTCTCTAGGGTGTTAGAAAAAAAAAACCAATATATAATGTTTGGGGCTTCTAAGTAATTTTCTAGCAAAAAAAAAAAACTGTTTTAAACATGTAAACGCCAAAATCTCAAAACGAGGCTGGTCCTTAAGTGGTTAAAGGGCCGGGGTGGGATCCGGCATCACCCCTTGTTCTGCTGCTGTCCCCCTCCATTTTTCCTCCGTGTCCCCCTCCGTTCTGCTGTCCCACGCCGTTCTTCCTCCGTGTCCCCCGCTGTTCTGCTGCTGTCCCCCTCCTTTCTTCCTCCATGTCCCCCTCAGTTCTGCTGTCCCTCTCCATGTCCTCCTCCTTCCATTTCCTGTATGAACAGAGTCAGTGATCACTGACTCTGTCCATTCACATAACTGAAACATTGTAACCTCCTGTGATTACGATGTCTCAGTTTATGAATGGAGAGGAGCCGCTGTCTTCTCTCCATTCATTCTCAGTGCAGCTGAGGCTGCAGAGAAAGGGACAGGGGAATCTCTATCCTCGGTCTCTTTCTCTGTCTCAAGGGGGAGATATCAGGGGTCTATTAAGACCCCTGATATCTCACCAAAGCCCCCCAACAGGGCTGATTAAAAAAAAAAAAAAAAAGTATTGCAATAAATAATAAAAAAAAATTTATTGTAAAAAATAATAGAAATTAAAATAAAAAACACACAGACACCATCCACCCCCTCCCTCGCTAAAACAAAAAGAAAAAAAAGCATTGTAAAAAAGCCAAAAAAAAATTGTAAAAAAATTGTAAAAAAAAACCCCAAAAAAAGGGTTTAAAGGGGTTGTAAAGTTATTTTTTTTTTTTTTTTTTAAATAACAAACATGTTATACTTACCTTCACTGTGCAGCTCGTTCTGCACAGAGTGGCCCCGCACCTGGTCTTCTGGGGTCCCTCGGCGGCTGTTTCAGCTCCTCCCCGCAAGCATTTACCACCTTCATGCGAGCTCCCTCGCACGGTGGTGAGTGCTTGCGGGCGCGCTCCCGTGATACAGCCGGCGGCTATAGCCGCTCGCTGTATCACTCGGCCCCGCCCCCCGGCGCGCCGCGTCATCGGATGTGATTGACAGCAGCGCGAGCCAATGGCTGCGCTGCTTTCAATCCATCCACTGCAGCCAATCAGCGACCAGGCTGAGCTGCAATGAAGCTGACGAGGACGAGGAGCGAAGATTCGAGGCGTCAGGTAAGTAAAACGGGGGGCCTGGGGGCGGCGGTACTGTCAAAAGTTTTTTCACCTTAATGCATAGAATGCATTAAGGTGAAAAAATTTTTACCTTTACAACCCCTTTAATGTCACGTGACATTAAAAAAAAGTATCGGTAATCGGTATCGGTGAGTACTTGAAAAAAAGTATCGGTACTTGTACTCGGTCTTAAAAAAGTGGTATCAGTGCAACCCTAGTCTCTTTACCAGTTTTCCCACACGGGTTGCTTTTCGAATGTCGGAAAGGCGTGCGTTAATCCGAGGCCGGTGAGGTTGTTTTGTGTGGATCAGGCACCTTCCTCCATCATCCATTATCTGCTCCCCTGCAGAACTGACACTTGTATTTATGGAGCTGCAGGTGTCGGTGACTAAAGACTTTTGTTTGGGAAGGTTCTGCATGAAATAGATTTTTTGATTCCATAATAATCGGAAGGCTGAGTCATTGTCCCATCACTCATCGGAGGGCGCTCTGCAGAGTACATAGATTCCGTCTTCTCATTGTGCCGCGCACATAAACCGGAATCCTGGATAATGCCCCGTACATGTCGCCTTTTGTAATAAGTTATTTTTCTCTGAGTGTCTGCCGCTGAGATGTGACGAGGACAAGGCATGGCATGTTCTTGACGATCGTCAATAGCTCTGCACTTAAGTTGACTTGACAGAATTTAGAAAATAAAATAAATACGGCGTTGCTATATTGGTACATTTTAAAGCCGGACTCCAGGCTGAATACACACCTGGGAGCGGTCTGGCCTGCTTTAAGGATTTGTAATTTTTGTCTATCCAGCCTGAGATTTACACAGCCCCGCCAGACTGCGCCGTCGGGCCTGTGATCTGGCTTTCCTCTGCTGCAGTTAAATCCGGCCTTCCTTTCAGTCTTGCACAGTAAAGCCGCCTCCTCTCCTGGACTGAAAGAGCTTACTCTGGTTTCACTGCACACTGTGAGCGTTTCACAATGTGCATTAGGAATGTTGCAAACCTCATTTTCTTGCTGGAGGACCTCCAGCATCATCTAGATTTTTCTGACCCATCCTGACTGTCCCTGGCCCACTCCTTTTTATTAATTGGATTTCAGTTCAATTAAGAACTTTCCGACCGCTGCACGCCGATGTACGTCGGCACAATGGCAGTGGTGGGCAAATGGGCGTGCCTGTATGTTCCCTTTAAGTGGCAGGGCTAACGGGCGCGCATGCCGCATATAGGGTGACTGTGCCCGTGGGACTCGATGTCCGCCGGTCTCCTGGCGATCGTGTCACGGAGCCGCAGAACGGGGAAGTGCCTATGTAAGCAAGGCATTTCCCTGTTCTGCCTACTGACGTGACAGAGATCACCGCTCCCTGTCATCGGGATCAGTGATCGCTGTCATGTGAGTTGAAGCCCACCCCCCCCCCACAGTTAAAATCACTCTCTAGGACACACTTAAAGGAACACTAAAGTTATTATTTTTTTTTTTTTAAATAACAAACATGTTATACTTACCTCCACTGTGCAGCTCGTTTTGCACAGAGTGGCCCCGAACCTGGTCTTCTGGGGTCCCTCGGCGGCTGTCTCGGCCCCCCCCCTGCAAGGACTCAACACTTTAATGCGAGCTCCCTCGCATGGTGTTGAGTGCTTGCGGGCGCGCTCCTGTGATGCAGCCGGCGGCCATAGCCGCTCACTATATCACTCGGCCCCGCCCCCCCGGCGCGCCGCATCATTGGATGTGATTGACAGCAGCAGGAGCCAATGGCTGCGCTGCTTTCTATCCATCCACTGTGACCAATCAACGGCCAGGCTGAGCGACGAAGAGGGTGTCGGGGGCGAGCGCGGGACTTTCGAGGGGTCAGGTAAGTGAAACGGGGGGGCTGCGGGGGCCGGTATTGTCAGATGTTTTTTCCCCTTAATGCATAGAATGCATTAAGGGGAAAAAAACTTTTACCTTTACAACTCCTTTAACCCCTTCATCACCCACTAGTGGTTAACCCCTTCACTGCCAGTGTCACTTACACAGTAATCAGTGCATTTTTATAGCACTGATCGCTGTATAAATGACAATGGTCCCAAAATAGTGTCAAAAGTGTCCGATGTGTCCACAATAATGTCACAGTCACGATAAAAATCGCAGATCGCCGCCATTACTAGTAAAAAAAAAATTATTAATAAAAATGCCATAAATCTATCCCCTGTTTTTGTAGACGCTATAACTTTTGCGCAAACCAATCAATATACGCTTATTTTTTTATTTATTTTTTTTTTTACCAAAAACATGTAGAAGAATACATATCATCCTAAACTGAGAAAAAAATAGTTTTTTTTATATATTTTTGGATATATTTATTATGGCAAAAAAGTAAAAAATATTGCTTTTTTTTTTTTTTCAAAATTTTTGCTTTTTTTGTTGTTTATAGCGCAAAAAATAAAAACCGCAGAGGCGATCAAATACCACCAAAAGAAAAGTCTATTTGTGGGGAAAAAAGGACGTCAATTTTGTTTGGGTGCAACGTTGCACGACCGCGCAATTGTCAGTTAAAGCGACGCAGTGCCGAATCGCAAAAAGTGCTCTGGTCAGGAAGGGAGTAAAATCTTCCGGGGCTGAAGCAGTTAAGGAGGTTCAGAATCACTTGTGGGCATTATCTAATGCGGGCTAATTGCAAATACAAAATACAGTAATAACTGGGAATCCATTATTACAGAGATATAAATTGATACCATAGATACTCATCCTCTCACTATAATATAATAAGTGGGGCTCAGTGGCGAAACATCAACATATAACAATAGAACTAAACTATAAAAGGAAAAGGAAGAAAAGTTCAAAGCACCACAAAAAAGAGCCTCAGGGATATAGTACCAATCAAAAAAGGGGACAATCGAAAAATAAAAATTACAAAAGTTTAATGCTGAATTGAATAAAAATAAACCAATGCAAAAAAGCAGACAACTCCACCAAACACCATCTAAAAGGACACCGTTGTCTTTTTAGATGGTGTTTGGTGGAGGTGTCTGCTTTTTTGCATTGGTTTATTTTTATTCAAGTTGCAATAAACTTTTGTCATATTTTTTGATTTTCCCCTTTCTTGATTGTTACTATATCCCTGAGTCTCTTTTTTGTGGTGCTTTCAACTTTTCTTCCTTCTCTTTTTATAGATTAGTTCTATTGTTATAATTGCAAATACAGCCTGCCCACTCCTCCAGACTGACACCCACCCATCAAGGCAATTTGATATTTGCATACAGTGCCTTGAAAAAGTATTCATACCCCTTGAAATTTTCCACATTTTGGCATGTTACAACCAAAAACGTAAATGTATTGTATGGGGATTTTATGTGATAGACCAACACAAAGTGGCAAATAATTGTGAAGTGGAAGGAAAATGATAAATGGTTATCAAAATTTTTACAAATGAATATCTGTATTTGTATTCAGCCCCCTTTACTCTGATACACCTAACTAAAATCTAGTGGAACCAATTGCCTTCAGAAGTCACCTAATTAGTAAATAGAGTCCATCTGTGTGTAATTTATTCTCAGTATAAATACAGCTGTTCTATGAAGCCCTCAGTGGTTTGTTAGAGAACCTTAGTAAACAAGCAACATTATGAAGGCCAAGGAACACACCAGACAGGTCAGGGATAAAGTTGTGGAGAAGTTTAAAGCAGGGTTAGGTTATAAAAAAATATCCCAAGCTTTGAACATCTCACAGAGCTCTGTTCAATCCATCATCTGAAAATGGAAAGAGTATGGCACAACTGCAAACCTACCAAGACATGGCCGTCCACCTAAACTGACCGGCCGGGCAAGGAGAGCATTCTTCAGAGAAGCAGCCAAGAGGCCCATGGTAACTCTGGAGGAGCTGCAGAGATCCACAGCTCAGGTGGGAGAATCTGTCCACAGGACAACTATTAGTCGTGCTCTCCACAAATCTGCCCTTTATGGAAGAGTGACAAGAAGAAAGACATTGTTGAAAAAAAGCCATAAGAAGTCCCGTTTGCAGTTTGTGAGAAGCCATGTGGGGGACACAGCAAACATGTGGAAGAAGGTGCTCTGGTCAGATGAGACCAAAATTGAACTTTTTGGCCTAAAAGCAAAACGCTATGTGTGGTGGAAAACTAACTGAACACACCATCCCCACTGTGAAACATGGTGGTGGCAACATCATGTTGTGGGGATGCTTTTCTTCAGCAGGGACAGGGAAGCTGGTCAGAGTTGATGGGAAGTTGGATGGAGCCAAATACAGGGAAATCTTAGAAGAAAACCTGTTAGAGTCTACAAAAGACTTGAGACTGGGGTGGAGGTTCACCTTCCAGGAGGACAACGACCCTAAACATACAGCCAGAGCTACAATGGAATGGTTTAGATCAAAGCATATTCATGTGTTAGAATGGCTCAGTCAAAGTCCAGACCTAAGTCCAATTGAGAATCTGTGGTAAGACTTGAAAATTGCTGTTCACAGACACTCTCCATCCAATCTGGCAGAGCTTGAGATATTTTGCAAAGAAAAATGGTCAGAAATGTCCCTCTCTATATGTGCAAAACTGGTAGAGACATCCCCAAAAAGACTTGCAGCTATAATTGCAGTGATAGGCGGTTCTACGAAGTATTGACTCCGGGGGGGCGCCATACAAATGCCCCCCCCACACTTTTCATATATTTATTTGTAAAAGATTTTGAAAACCATTTATCATTTTCCTTCCACTTCACAATTATGTGCCACTTTGTGTTGGTTTATCACATAAAATCCCAATAAAATACATTTATGTTTTTGGCTGTAACATGACAAATTGTGGAAAATGTCAAGGGGTATGAATATTTTTTCAAGGCACTGTAACCCCTGCGAAGAGCCTGACTCACTGCTTGCATCTTGCTGAGAGCTGTTGAATTCAATACTGAGGCAGGACGCTGTGATGTTTCCAGGAAGCTATGTACAACACCCTGCCAGCCCCTCCCACCAGCCCTGATCTGCCTGCACTGCATAGAGAAGCAAATGTATGTAATGAAAATGGAAAGTTTTTATTTAAAAAAGTCATTAGCATGTTGATGGGGGGCGATGCACCTGCCTGAATTTTAATTATGCTGCATACAGATGTGTATAGAACTAGACCCTGCACGCATCTGTACGCAGCGTTTTTTCACATCCCGTGAGAATGAGGCCTTAAAAGAGAAGTGCGGGATTTAAAAAAAAAAAAAGAACAATCACACTCACCTAGGTGGATGCTGAATCTGTCCCCCGCCGCCTCAAAAACCGCTGATCGCTCAGTTCTCGGTCTTTAGTGAGCAGACTGTCGGTCACTGGCTCTGGCTCTCTGCTTTGCCCCTCCAGCTCTCACTGGAGTGCTGGGCTGTGCAGGGGGTGGGAGCAGCTGGCTCAGGCTCTCAGCTGCATGCATGTATTAAAGGAGAAGTATGGGAAAAGCTCGTTTGGCTGTAGTTCTCCTGTGGACCACAGGAGTGCAGTTCGCTCTGCACTCCTGTGACCCGTTTTCAGATAACAGCAGGCTGAAGCTCACTGTCGGCTGAAATCGCAGAGCCGGTCCAGGCTGGAGAAAGATCGTGACCACATGGTCAGGATCCACCCAGATGCCTGGACCGGCACCTGTGCCTAAACGTAACCTCTTGCTGCGCACATAACGCATGTGTGTGGTAGCAAAGAAGGTGGGCTTTAAAACATTTGCTTGCTGTGCGGTCTCAGCATAGTGACTGAGCTGTCATAGATGTAATGATTGGGAGCCTGCAGGACGGCATCCAATCAGAGCAGTCATGTGATTGGTAAGTCCTTTCCCGCCCCCAAGGCGTATAGACCCGCTCCACCCTCTTTATGATGGAAGGTAAAACAAATCCTACACGATTGAACGCAATTTTGCAACTTTGACATGTGTTAGTAAAACTATAAGTATTATCCCAACTACTTTGTGAAATCAAGGTGTGGATTATACTGCGTTTTTTCAGGATAAATGGGGCTTTCATTTTGTGGTAAATGGTTAGGCTCCATGTACACTGGACGTTAAAATAACATTATTAAAACGCCAGTAGCTTTGCAGTGAGTCTTTCAACATTTTTTAACGTTTTTGCAATAGCGTTTTTTAGCGTTTTTTTTTTTTTTTACATGTATTTATTTATTTATTTTTTTTCAATGGATCAAAAATGGTAAAAAACGCTGGTGAGCCACGTTTTTGAGCGTTTATCTACGTTTATCAGCGTTTATGAGCATTTTCCGATTTTTTTGTGGTCAGAAAAACGACTCCTGAACGCGATTTTATGGCGTTCAGAAAACAGCCCATAAACTCCATTGCTCATAAACATCCAAAAACGTCCGTGTGGGCTTCCATTGGCACATAGGATAACAAAGAGGGGAGTTTATGGGCTGTTAAAAAAAAAAAAAAAAAAAAACAAACTCCCAAAAAATGGCCGTTTATGAACTTCAGTGTGAATGAAGCCTCATGGATATCTCCTGATTTATTTTCATTATCAAAGGAAAACTGGCACAACATGGTAAAAAAAAAGTTCACCTGAAGATCTCAGCGATACCACATATGTGTATGTTATTTGTTGTTTGTACCTGTAAGGCCCCTTTCACACGATCGGACCGGTCAGGTCCGCCTGTCAGTTTTGACGGGCGCTCCAGTCTATGGAGCGTCGGATGTCAGCGGAGACATGTCCGCTGACATCCGACCCGGTCCGATCCGCAAAAAGCAGACGGATAGCTCTACCTCCAGGTCCATCGCTGGCGGATCGGATCAGGTGAGATCTGATGAAAACGAACATGCTGTCCGTTTTCATCCTATCCCTCCATAGGCGGCAGCGGCGCCTGACAAGCCCCTCCCCGCTCAGTGAGCAGAGAGGGACCTGTCATCCGCCGGCTCAGCGGAGATCAACGGACAGATCTCCCGCTGAGCCAGCGGACTGAGGTGGGCTCCGTAGAAACGGAGTCCGCC